>NW_008751738.1:1381001-1402513 GCF_000715545.1 Opisthorchis viverrini
ACTTCTTCGCTCACCGCGAATTTCGAAGAGATTGTTCAACATTCCGAAGAACGGAGCCAGAGGAAAGGCCGGAACAAACATTGTGATAAATCCGTACTGAATCACTGAAACAAAAAAAGGGTTGGAAAATAACGTACATATCTTGCTAAATGGGTCGGGAAAACGTCATCAACACTACGAGTTTGAATAGCATCCTTATGATTTTACATCGCCTGAACAGGTGGCATCTTACAAATAACAAACAGAGAATGAGAACTATAGAAGCACAGCTTGTAGTATGGGAACATAGTGCCGAACAGTTTCCATACTTAGCTAAGCTATGGTAATCGTTTATGGTCTTCCTGATGTCAAACATGAGGGGTAGGAAACGAAAACCCTATCAGCTAGCAATAAACAGATGCCAAGAGAAAAACATGGGACTCTTCGACTTTTCGAAGTAATGAGCACACCGTTCAAAACACCTTAACTCTCGACATCACAATTTCAAATGGAGACAGTCCTCGATCTTCACCAGGATATCCTACAGATAATTTGGAGAAATATTTTTGTGAAAAGAGTGACATCCCCGCCTGCAGCTCATCGTCATAACAACAACTTAGACAGTACAGAGTCATGAGGATTTGAAACCAACGAAATTTGGTCAAAAAGAAGATGCAGATGTGAGTCCTTCCCCACAAACGTTAGTCTTCCATTCAATCTTGTTTGCCACCATGAAAAGTTGGCAAGGTTTACACCTACTCTGCTTTGAGCGGACCAAATGTGTAGCAGAAGTTGCGAACTCAAATGAGAATGTTTCAACGTATGGAGGAATCATCAGTTTTTGTGGAACGTAAAGATGGTATGAAGATGGTATGGTGAGAAAAACCCATTTGAAGAAAACCGCCCGACGACGAGGTTTTCATCTAACGTACTCATCTCCAAGTATTCATCGAATAACGGTCGGGTACCCGGGTCGAGGAGAGTGTAGTCAGAGCGGCAGGCAAGCAGTCGATCACTTCTTGTTTTAACTTCGGTGTGGAGCTTCTGCTCTAATTGATCTGCAGTCTCGGGTGTAGTGGATGCTTTTCTTCGCTGACAATCTGCGCGAATCTTTCGAATTAAACGAAGGATTACTCTGTATTGATAGGGAAACACATTGTGCACGCGTAAGTGTTGGAATCTCAAACGCCAAATTAGATAAAATTGTGTAAGCAGCCCGTAAGTGGGTATCGGTATAATGACCGTGTGTGCTGACCACACGGTGCATTCGAACAAATCTGAAAAAGATCTGAGGCCACTGGGCGCTCAACAGACCCTGGTGACCCTAATTTCAAGCTACTGGAGTTGAGTGGACTTCAACCAAGAGACAAACCAAGTGGCTTGACAAACTGTCAAAGCCAATTCAGGAGCACTGCACCATCAGGTGGTAAATTCGTCTCGACAACAATGCATCTGGCAATAGCACAGGAAGAACAGAAGAGAATATGTGCATTAAAAACGATAGGAAACAGTGGATTTACCGAAGGTATACTTTAAGATGGGAAGCAGGTGGTTTACGATTCGTGGAGATGTGAGCATGTAGTCATTCGCGCGAAAATCTACTCCAGACTGTAATCAAAAAGGTCACGGGATCGATGGATACCCAATAACTTGCTCTTTATCGAAGGAGAGACTGGTAATAAAAACCACAAAAATGATGTCTAGTTTCCAACATCAAAGTTGAAAGATAGTCACGAAGATCAGGTCATGAGGTGAAGGTAGTCCGCATCAGCACAGTTCCGGCCAATGAGAAATAGGACTAATGGACTATACTTTGGGTAAACAGGAATAAGGAATCTTAAATAAAACATGATAACATTTTGGTTTTCCGAAACATAACACACATTTTTGTCACCTGCATTACCTTAATATGTGGATAAACATTGTTGATGCAGAATCCGGTTCACAAGAATGCACAGAGATGTCAAACTTTGAAAAAATAAGCTCTAGGTCGCGGAGACAGATGACTGAGTGGATGGGGAATGGCAAGAAAACCGAACAAACCGATGAACACTGCCTCCAGGTTCTTGGAGAATCCTACGGACAATTCTTTGCAAGTGAAGTAGGTAGAGCGGCAAAACTTTTAAGACAACGAATAAAGACAAGTGGGATTTTAATCTGGATCGTCTTACTGAGATATCAAGATTCCCGAAGCCCAAATCAGAGTGCTACCTTTGTACACATTTCTGTCGAATAGGAACAGCTGACCAGATGTGGGGAACAAAACACTGGAACCAATGTTGCGGCTTCCTCCAGTTTACAGTCGAGTTGAAGGCGCGTTATTCCAATATAATCATGGCGCCTTTGTCCTAGAATTCGAGTATCAGGCATATAGCCTGGAATGTGGAACTATTCGGAATGTCTCGGGATTATGGCCAGTTCGATAGTAGATGATGCCAACCGTGTTAACCACACTACTGAGGAGCAGAAAGTGGTCATCATGCAAAAGTCACACGGTTTCGAAAGTCATTGAAAGTCTGACAATCTTAAGTCACGAAAGTTCATTTGGGTTGTAGAGAGCAAAGACCACTACCTCTCTTTTGAAAACACGCATACGTCTACACACATTCTTGGGTGGATGTACAAAAGCTTAATCTCCTTGTGCACGTCATGCACCACAAGTAGAGTTTAGTGCAGCTTCTCCGAAAAACGGGTACACGTCTACCAAGGTATTTTTTTACATTTGGTGAGCCTATTTCGGGAGCTTCATAGAAAAGAAAACAGAATAAGGTCATAAGCATCTTGCGTAATATGAGTCCGTACACAATACCCATTAAACCGGTGAAGCTTTGTACAATCCGGTTATCCCAGAGGTGTTGATGTTATCATCACCTACGTGTGGTTACTTTGAACCACAAATGAGGATTTGTTGCGTAATATGAGTCCGTACACAATACCCATTAAACCGGTGAAGCTTTGTACAATCCGGTTATCCCAGAGGTGTTGATGTTATCATCACCTACGTGTGGTTACTTTGAACCACAAATGAGGATTTGTTTTAACAGGGGACGGCAGGCACGCCGAACAAGAGTAGCACTCTGTCTCTCTCACTGAAGGCCCCACTGGATACACCAAAAACATTGCATGTTTTGTAGCGTGCGACATGGGAATACACTGTTCGCTAGAAATTTTGGCGCATAAGAAACGCTAGATGGACAAAAACAACAGGATAGAGTTGAGGCTGATGATAGGAACTACATACTTGAATTTCGGATATAATGGGGAAAATCACAGAATGTGGACAGAAAAGAAGGGAATGTGATGTTTTATAATCCGAGGGTAAACCGTTGAACATGCGTTCAACTTGTAACCCCCGTAGGACTGAATGATGGTTATTTGGGAATGCACAAAACGATGGAAAGGATTGAAACTTACGGCATCATAGTCTCTTGAATAAAGTTCAGAAGTTGCTTGCCAACCATAATGATCACAAGTTGAAGGAACAATTCAAACAAACAGTCTCCCTGGTCACACTGTCCTCGCCAGCGAACACGTTGCATACATATATGACATATGAGAGGGAATGGAGGAAAGACAAGGTAGGACATGTCAAAATCACAGCTTTCGCACGACCTCCCATTATCTTCAGTACGAAGGACAATCACACATCCACACAGCCACCAATGAATGAAGTTTTCCGATGAAACTAAAATACAGCCACAAAGAAGGGTACACATATCCAGCTTCCACAGTTTGTCCAACCAATAACAGAGAGAACAAGAAGAGACCACAAAGTGGAACCGACAGCCACATCGGCTGACTATGAACGGTGTAGAGCAAGAGTCAGATTGACTGAAGTTCATGGACAGCAACAATGCAGGAACGCTTTCACCCATCACTCATCGCAGCAGTAAACCATTAAAGAAGTAAGAAGTTCACTTGATGCTCCAGTTTGACAAGAAAAAAGCACAGAGAACGTACACAAATTCTGACAAAAAACCAGTCCTTCGTCATCTTAGACAAAAGTGTGTGATACTGAAATACCGAATTCAGTAATCATTGGCAGAACTGTATCAGCCAGGTTGAAACACTTGGAATACTGAGACGTATAGCACTTGTTTCAACACCATCACGATCAACAGCACAACACCAGTGTTCGACATTCATTCAGACGATCTGGATAGAAAATGACAACCAGAAAGCCATGGGCATTGAATAGTGGCTACATGCCCCAGTATGCACGCACACAGGACACTGCTGACCTCATCCTGGGAGGAAGGTCGCACCGACAGTATCCAAACTTTGAGTAATCCCCTTCAAGTCCCTCGACCAGGTCAAAGTTTGACCACCTTTCTGCTTGCGCCACTGTCAGCTGGGCGCGGAAAACAGCACCTGTTGCAACAAACGACGACATGCGTAGTACACGACCAAAACACTATAGATTTTGTCGACCACAATCTTCGATTAAAGTCCTTATTGTCCAATCAAGCACTCGTCTAATTGTATCGTTGCACATTTGTTGGCTATGGCCGTGAAACGAAATTTGTAGAAAAAACAAGACATCTCAGCTCTAATACTCGCAGAGGTCACCTCTCGCAGCCATACACTACAACAGCCCGCACCGTAACCAGATATTCACATCTCGTGAGATTCACGAACATGCCGATTTGCCACCACTAATGTTTTAAATCAACAAACATGCCCCGAGATTTAGGGATTCATCCATGACCTCATCAGTCACATTACAGACGGAGACTATACAGCTCTGAAAATAAATGGAACGCCCGAAACCTCAGTAACGTGTTCAGTGACCGGATGGCCTTACACTTCAGTGTTCTAAGCTCGAGCAAGAAGACTTTGATCAGTTTACGTAAAGGCTTGTGGTTTCTTTTCCGCTTCGAGAACATGAGCTATAGCATCCATACATTTCAGATCGACGGAGTTTTGTCGGAAGTCTGTTGAATATCACGGTTTTGAAGACCATTTGGCGTTGATGTCATTACCTCGTCGAGTAGGCATGCTTGTCGGGTCACTTTTGGTATGAATGCTTTTGGGGAGTTGCTCGTATACTCTCTTTAGTCCCCAAATCTGAAAATGTATACTTATTATAGCATCGAAATGCCGGGGCATTCCGTTCTCAGCGATCATGCTGAAAACAGTCCGGTTAACAGAGTCAAATGCACTTATACCTATGGTGTTGTCCTAACACGTGACGGCGTGGGAAGATGTGATCAGAGTAACTCCTACCGGACCAAAATCTCGCTTGCTGCACTTGAGTCATCGCTTCACAGACCGTCACAAGGCAGTGAACGATAAGGGACACCGAAAGTTTTGTTGCCACTCGAGTCTAACTGAACCCTTAATGGTAACCGGATTCACTGCTTACTTCAAGCATTCACTGGATTTCACGTAAAAAATGTTCAAAGCTGTGATGAGGAGCACAACACTGCATGACATATGTCTAATACAAGCCGACCATCTGATGATTTGGGGAAAAATGAAACTCGTGGCTACTTTTGGTTTTAAACCCGCATTAGCCAATATCAACAGCTGGATAGTCACGGAGCAGACAGACAGACAGGGGGCAGACAGACAGGCAGGCAGGCACAGAAAAGCCCAATCTAACACTTGCAAAGTGCATTCAACCCACAAAACTCTGACAGTACAAAACTCAATTTACGACTGAATGCATCCACAGCTGAGATAACCACACTTTACACCTTCTCAGCACTGTGAAACATGATGCTACTGAATCGAAATGACGAGACCATTAAACAGTGAGCTCAAAAGAACACAGACATTGCAATTGATTGCTCACCCCAGTTGACTGAACGATTGATTTATCAGCACCAGGAACTGCTGCTGTGGTGCCCTGTATAAATGCTATGTAGAAAATGGACGAGTAGTAGTTAACGAACTGTAGCAAGTACAGCTTCAACGTCAAACTGTTGTCATACTCCGTCTGGGTTCGATGATTCTCCAGGTCATTTAGCTTGATTGCGAGGCGATTGTAAATCTGGAAATTGAGAGGTCGAAAAAGCAATCATTCTGAGCGATGGCGATAGTGGTCGGAAAACAAGTGGAGGGGACTTACAAATTTTAGGATGAAGATAAGAATCAAGTTGATCACGGAGCCCGTTATAGTTGTCAGCTTCCCTGCCATGCTTTGAATAAACTGATTTGGTTGCTGATAGAAGACGATTTTCATGACCAGCTTGTACAAGATTACGCCTACGAGACAGGCCAATGTGAGGAGCACCTGAGGCACGAATGAGAAAAAACATGGGGAAATAGGATAAAGAGCTGTGTTGCGCAATAACCTCAGATGAAAGGCTAAACGTTGACTTGATGGGGTCCACGCTCTAATTCCGATTTGGTAAGGAGGCTAAAAGATTGTACAACCAAACTAATAGGAAGAAAATGTGCGCATAGTCAAAAATGAGTGTATCTGTTCATCCTACACTTTTTCTTACTCCTTAGGACTTGTCAAGTAAGGTGAATTGAGTTCGGGGGTTCCAATCCAGGTGTCGATTCGATTAGGTTTACTGGTTAGTGTTTCCATACTTAGTTCTTTGAACAGCTCAGCTCATCACTCAATACGGCGATTTTGTACCAGAATTGCCGTCCATTCTTTTTTGCATGTTGCTTCACTGACGCTTGTGCCCCTTGTGCTGGTGGACCACATAAGCTGAAATAGGTCGCGGCTGTTTTCTTCAGCGAAAGCCTTCTCGATCTCCTTGGCCTGCAATATTCACGAGCGTTCTGTGTAATTCTTCAAGCTCATGATTATCTGAGTGCGCCACGACAGTCGCTAGTTACTGATATAGTCACTCTGGCAGTAATAAGACCTGCTGATCTCGACAATATTCAGTGTTGATTTAGTCGAGTCCGATGGCCTGGCCAAACCATTCTGAGAGATGACAGCATAGTCTCTCATTCCCTTTCAAACAACCTCCAATCAATCTCCGTCATCCTCATGACTGTGAGTTTCCAGTAGCTTACTAGCCAGAACAGCTCTGAGTTACTGAAACTTATAGCAGCTGATGGATGGAATCGCTCTGCTTTCGCACACGTAATGCAGACTGGAAGCAAAGTGATAAGTGGGCTCGCATCATAGCGTGATCAGAGCCAAGTTGTGTAAGCCAAAAATAATGGTAACCTTTAACTGAGGCTTTACATCGGTAACTGATAACCGCATCTTCCAGCTGAGTCCGTGATTGTTTTGGGGTTGGTGGTCACTGAGTAATTAGACGTGAGCCTTTGTGCTGGAAATTCGTGCATTAACAAACCATACTAACACCACTCTGCAATTCATTGCAACCCATGATCAGACTGGGAATTGGAAGATAAGTTGGATGTGGAAGGAAAGCGCATGAAATATCCTTCAACCCAAAGGATTGGATAAGGATAATCTAGTTCAAACTAGGGAATCATTTGGATCCACCACGCGACAGATAACCAGGCTATTTGCTCCAATGAAAAATAGCGGGCCCAGTACAAACGGAAGGGTTCAAAACTGACGACGCCTCAGAATTGCACTGAGCACAAAATGTAATCAACACAAACGCAATTCCACACAAGTTTCAAAGAAACTTGTAACGGCTTCAGCAGAGCCATCTGATTCACGTGAGGAGCATCTGTGGAGCCATTTTCTACCTGAATAGATAAAACTGATATTTTATTGGTCGAATTACACAATTACAGATAGATGAAAGAAACATAATCGAAATCCTTATTCCAAAGCACAGCTCAACGAAGAAAGTTAAATATAAGAAACACGGACAAGATTGACCCACTAAGATTTCTGGTTGCGATGAAAGAGATTAACTTTCTAGAAACCGAGTATCAACATTGCGAAATGGGATAACAATTTAGACGGCATAACTTACACCAAAGAGGACCGATGTGAAACTAACACAGAAGCACGGCACGCGCAGTCTCCAAAATGGTACCACGGGTTCTTCAAGCTGGAAAAACAGAACATTTGTGGCTCGAAATGACCGAGGAAGTTATACGCACATATAAAACACTGAATAATATATTCGTCAACCTACGGTCNTGGGGTTGGAGGTCACTGAGTAATTAGACGTGAGCCTTTGTGCTGGAAATTCGTGCATTAACAAACCATACTAACACCACTCTGCAATTCATTGCAACCCATGATCAGACTGGGAATTGGAAGATAAGTTGGATGTGGAAGGAAAGCGCATGAAATATCCTTCAACCCAAAGGATTGGATAAGGATAATCTAGTTCAAACTAGGGAATCATTTGGATCCACCACGCGACAGATAACCAGGCTATTTGCTCCAATGAAAAATAGCGGGCCCAGTACAAACGGAAGGGTTCAAAACTGACGACGCCTCAGAATTGCACTGAGCACAAAATGTAATCAACACAAACGCAATTCCACACAAGTTTCAAAGAAACTTGTAACGGCTTCAGCAGAGCCATCTGATTCACGTGAGGAGCATCTGTGGAGCCATTTTCTACCTGAATAGATAAAACTGATATTTTATTGGTCGAATTACACAATTACAGATAGATGAAAGAAACATAATCGAAATCCTTATTCCAAAGCACAGCTCAACGAAGAAAGTTAAATATAAGAAACACGGACAAGATTGACCCACTAAGATTTCTGGTTGCGATGAAAGAGATTAACTTTCTAGAAACCGAGTATCAACATTGCGAAATGGGATAACAATTTAGACGGCATAACTTACACCAAAGAGGACCGATGTGAAACTAACACAGAAGCACGGCACGCGCAGTCTCCAAAATGGTACCACGGGTTCTTCAAGCTGGAAAAACAGAACATTTGTGGCTCGAAATGACCGAGGAAGTTATACGCACATATAAAACACTGAATAATATATTCGTCAACCTACGGTCTAATAAGAAAACATAGTTAGATAGTTTGACGAAATATAGGTGCGAAACATCACTCGAATCACATGACACTCATTCTTAGTATGGCTAGAGTCTTATTTTGAAAGCATACGTCGGTCCGAATGACAGCCTTAGAAGAAATATTCACTAAGTAAGGTAATGTAGATTTACATGTATTGTTTGGATTCTGCACAACCTTACAAACCATTCCCAAATTTATTCTACTAGTTGACAGCTCCATTGAATGTTAGGCGAACAGTACATAAAAAGGAACAAAAAAGCAAACCCCACGCATCACCACTATCAAGCCTTACAACGGAATAGTGCTCACAAGCTCACTTCATCCACACCCTGAGCAATGCGGGCCAATCATGTCGGTTGTTGATTCAATTCTATCTCTCTGGAGACATGAACTGTACTAACGGTTCACTCTCAGTCAGTAACTTGAAGCGTAACAGTAAACATCCTCCAGGTAAACTCATTTCAAAGAAACAACTTTTGACTAGATGGTGGTGGTCTATTCAGGGAAGAGGAACGGAACTGGTGATTTCGTCCAGTAAGATACACTCGTCGTGATTTGTGTAAGTTTGTTCCGCATAAAGTTGACCGACAAACTAATCTAGTGATAAAAGCCAAAACAGAGTAGTCAATGTTGTAGTGAGTGGTGATATTTGGTTCGATCTGAGTAGGTTGCCATTAAATAATAGCCAAGCAGATCTAAGACAACAGGGACCAAACACTACCGATTGACTTTCTGAATAAAAAGGCGCACTCACTCCGGATACAGGATTCAGTTTGGACGGGAACCCTTTTTGTAACAAGGCAAGGAACTCAGGTCTTGGTGGTTGATCTACTGGTTCCAAGGAATACACGCTCCACTGATAGGCCAGGGAGACTTGCCTACGCTTCCAAAGCTCCAGAAATAGTATGGCTGGAACAGGGGAAGTTAACCGGATTGATCAGTTTCATAAAAGAAGACAAGCATCAATGGGTATCAATATGATTCACACTTGTAACGGCACTACAAAAAATTGGGTATTTCAGTGGGGAAACAACTTTGAAATTACACTGACTCAGATGTCATGAAACCGCAACCTAAAAAGAGGGAGTTGACCTCTCCTACCGAGTAGTGGCTTTTCGGGGGGGTCGGGGGCATACACTTCAATAAGACATTTTACGGCCTCAAAATTCGCTCCATCTGCTTGAGCTTTTAAAATACACGACACAAGCCATTTGTCAAAATAGATAAGATAAATCTTTCCAGATTTCAGTAATGACTGCAGGTCACAAAACTGAAGTTTCGTTTCAAATTACTTCCTTGACTGTACGCCAAAGACGACTGAGTAAACTGCCAAAAATTTTGCTTTGTAACTTTGACTCGGACGAAGTCCACCAACCGACAGGCAAAAGTCCTATGCCAATTTTTCAAAAGCAGCTTGCTATTTACGAACTGGAATGCATTTCAGAATTTTAACACGCTCAGTGATTGGAGGCTCTTTTTCAACTCCGCATCCAAGATTGCGATAGTTTCAGTGGGTTGCGCGTAGAACAAACGAAAGGTAAGTCAGTCTTGAGAGACTGTATAAACCGGTGATTGGCAAAGACGAATGGTGGATGCTAGCCACAAGTACACGATGACTGGAACATTGTTTATAGAACATATCGGTCACAGATACCGAAAAGAACTGATATGAACTCTGACTGAAACAGGCTGCACACAAGCAATATAGATTAGCCATCAGGCGTCCATAGCTCATTCGCTGGCGTGCTACAGGATAAAGCGTAGGTCGAGCAAAGTAAACAATGATGACTAAGTATCTTAGTACAGTGCAAAATAAAACAACGGTGAAATTTAAATGGATGAGTGATGTGCTCACATATATTTTATCGTGTGGTGACCGGAAAGAGATGAACAAACAAGATGATTAGTGGAGTGATAGTACCGAAAGTGGATAGAGACGATGTAGTTCGGGTGAACATAGTATCCAGAGCATTCTAAACTATTGTTGGAAAGCACCTGGCTTTGCAGATTGCCGAAGGATTAAATAAAATTTGTTCAAGTAAGGCTGAAATGCTGTCGTTGATGTGCATTCAAGCAGACAGAACCATTCATCCCAACGCACCGGCATCCGCATTCGGAAAACATATAACAAGCTGAACAAGCTGAGAGTAGTTAATAAATCCAATGTGCCACCACATCGCCCGTCTGAGAGGTTGGGGATATGGGCATCCATTATGACCGACTGCCAGCCAGTCCCCACCTCAACTTTATCATTCCTTCTTTCTTGGGACTTTGTGGACGTACGGAAGCGGATCATCGGCGTCAACTGGTGACGCTGTCTACACAATGATGATGATGGCATATGTGCGAAAGATACGCCCTGTCTTTTACTTTCGTATTATTGGGGCGCAATTCGACCTACACCCCGAACAGCAAAGTTTCTACGTATGTAAAGCTGGAAAGGATTGCTTGTACCCATGCATGATAATGTGCAGAATGACTTCTGCTCCTGTGAGTGGATGGAAGTATAAACAGGTTTGACTCATTCTAATATCGTTGGTGATAGTTAACCTTTTCTCTACAATTTTTCAAGCTCCCAACCTGTTTACAACCATTTTGTACGGATTTTTGTGTGGATTATATTGTTCCTCTGTGGTGTCCACGGAACAGTGAAAACATCTAGCGAACCAAGTGACTTTGTCACTTTCAACAACGGCTATGTCTTGTTTATATGGACACTCGAACGACAAGAAGGCCAAGCGTCCAGTTGGTCAAACTGCTTGGGAAATCTGCTCCAAAAGAGACTGAACAACTAATTGCCATTGCGTTAGAAGGATAATGAGGAAAATCCAAATAGCATACTTTCAGAGATTTTATTTGGTACACATCTTTGGGAACACTGGTCACAATCAGAGCCGGAAGTATCACATGGAGGTAGTGATTCCCGTTACATGGCAGTTCCATTCAGACGGAAAGATACTTGTCTACACATTCCAGCTTAATAGGAGTTAGTTCCACAGTCAAGTCACGGTGCGAGATGTGGGGCAACGTCTCCTACTATTTCCGTACTGTAAACCAATAATACGTTGTTAGCCCACAAAAATTATAAAATGCCACTTCAGGAAACATGACATTCACGTGAGCTACTCGCCGAAATGGCACACGAGAATCGACTACATGTCACAGCATGTCACAGCACACGTATGGAGAGATCGTTCCAATCCGTATTATTATGCACTTTCTCGCCAAGCCGCCTAACTTCACTGTCTTCACGAATATATGCAGTGTAAAGGAATATGAAGTCATCTGCATTATTAATTCACGAAGCTTCATTACCTCAGCCCATGTGCAATTGTTAGGACTGCTGACGAAATTAGCTGAGGAGCACTGGAATGTATCAGATATAAATCTGTCATAGGTGGTAATTCGGCACTTACACATGTTTCAGTGATCGGATGTCACGAAAAACACTTGGGAAGACAACGTTCAAGATGACAAATTTCGGATTTTCGCACCCGATTTCCGTGAACTCTCTTGGGCAGCGGAACTAGTCAAGGTATGTAGACATCCGAACCAAACTCGTATTAATGCTCGTAGCACCGATGAAAATGGACTTCAGGCTCAAACACGCAGAAAGACATTCTGTTTTATACTGTATCCATTTAGTCTCTCATTAATACTAGCACGGCTTGAAAATCCCCGCTAGGCGGCACGAGGCTAAATCTCATGATGAGCTCGGCTGATACGGCCGACTGAAACAGGCAGTGGATCTACTCTGACGCTCTTTAAGTCCCATAATCTGAAATAACGGGCTGTCTGCAGTGAATGGCTTGTGGAAGGCCTCCAGCGACGTAATGAACTGTTAAATGACCCAATATACATACGTACAGCCTCCTTTCATATAGACAGTCTATAGGCACTTTCCTGACGAGTAACGCACTTCTGTCGGCCACAACTGGAGCAGATGTCACAATGCCGATTTCACGGGCACCATGGCTGTGTTCGTGTGCCGGATGTAATTCTACAGTGTCCCATTTGTATCCGGCCTTGTGTGCTTTCCTTGTATTGACACTCCTAAGCCACATGAACTGGGTACTGATGCTTTAAACACGGGTATGAGACAAGCTTAGGAGCTATCTATTACAATGTGTGACTAAACTCCTCAATCTGGTCGTCTATCAGTGAACAGATCGGTCAGCTGGAACAACCATAAATTGCTCACAGTTATATATACGTCTCTCTGATCAGCTATGTTCGAGCGAATCGCGTGTCGTTTTGGACATATCGACCGTCTCGCTGATATGTTCGGGCGAATCGCGTGTCGTTTTGGACATATCGACCTCGAATATTTTCCGCCATCTGGAAACATATCCGTCATTTGAAACAGAACCTGGAGAAAACGGCATAAATAATCTTAAAAATTTCATTAGTTCAGGGTAATCAACAGAGCCATTAGGTGCGTTGCTAATTTTCGAGTGAGGCTGAAGATTAAACAGGATCACCCGGTCGTTCTAGTGTTAACTAAGGATTCGACCGGTGTGGATGCCAATTCAGTTGAGATTCACCATAGTGAGGGAAATGGTCCGAAAAGTGTTCTTCGTTCAGACGCATACGAATCCAATGTAAGAATCTGTTGCTGTAGTCTAAAAGATTCTACTCAGGAATCCACCCGGCAAAGGTGACCCCGAGAAAGATCCTGCAGTCATCGGGTGTGAGGTGCATCAAACCGCCATTATCGCACCCCAGTACCAAAACGTCAGTAAGAATGCTCTCACAGAGGATAGAGTGGTTATGACCTTCATATTACTTGATCTTCATTGTGTTCCCAAGCAGCATCAAATTGTGAATGAAAAACTAAGAATGGAACACACCCCCGATTGACAAGCAAAATAAACTTACCCCAGAGAGCCATTATCACACCGAACAGAACGGTACCCTCATTGTCAACCAGCCGCGTCAATTTGCTTCGTAGACACGAGCTATTTAATCGCCAAAACTGACATCTGACATGATCACACAGTGGACACATGATAATGCTGCTCCCGTATTCGCAAACGTCTTTCCTGATGGACAAAAGATTGAACAAGAAGAGTCAAGTTAAGGGACGTGATTTCAACTAGTTGGAAATCTTCCCACACAAAAGACAAGTTCTGGGTGAGGCTTCACATTTTCCGTGCTAGGATATCTTGATCGTATTCCTAGGGAGTATTCAGCCTGTGTCACGCAACCCAAGGCATCAAAAAACATTTTCGATTCCCATCTGGATAGCTAAGGATCAATACTACGGTAATGTGAAAACGTGGCAGCTGCTCGGGCTGCTCAAAGGAATAACGTATCCCCTAGTTCATAACAAGGCAGGAGCAATATATCAACATATGAAATCACAAAGTGCCCCACCTTGTGCTGAAATTTTTCTCGATAAGAAAACGAGCACTGTGGAGACAACACACTGACCCTAATTGTTCAGATAAAACAGTTGCACAACAGAATTATGTCGCTGATGCGCTAAACAAAATGAAGAATATTAAAATCTCTGCATGGAAACAGAAGCAAAATAAGGTGGGATCCTATTCATTCCATCACAGCAGATGGGTGGCCCGTAGTTTCAAATGTATTTGGAAATCACGCTAAAGTATGACGCACTCTTTGAAAAAAAACGGTTGAAACGGTCAGTGCAATCACATCACACACACAATCACACAGCCTAATTGATTGGTTCCATTCGGTCACATTGTGCTAGACTAGACACTATTCATCGATTTGACGGCTCGTGGGAGCGGTGTGAAGATTACTAGTCCCAAAAGTTGCGCAGCACTGCATCACTCACCGCAGTGAGAGTAACATGCAAGAAGAAATTCGCAGAGCAACCAGGCACCATTATCATATGTGAACCCATAACCGCAGGCTCATATGGGCACTTTTAAGTATCAAGGATACTTACAAATGAGCTGCACTTGGTTAAGCAGGTGCTTCCATCTGACTTCCAGTGATCAGCTAAATAATTGTCCAAAAAAATGCATGATCCTCGAGAAGGAACCGATAAGTTCCTAACCGTGAGCTTAAACTGACCGGCACGGGAAACCTGCGTGTTTCGTTCCGGGTTCATCAACGTTCGACCACCGGAAGTGTAAGTCAAAAATTCACACTCTTAAGACCAACACCAAGCGACCCAGAACCTCAGTTGCGCACACGGCGTATTCGAACCTGAATGAGTTGTTCGTGGTTTAGCAAAGTATAAACAGCTTGAACCAAAAAAACACGCCGCAGTGGAGTTGCAACAACTACCCCATTACGACACCAACGACATCGTTGTAGTGCGTTTTCGCCTAGTATTGACCGGGAGCCATTAAATGACGTCAGAAATGAGCTAAGACAACATCGAGAGAATTTCTGATGCTTACGGAGTGATCAAAAGAAAATCCAGACTCAATGATTATTTTGGGGCAGTATCGCTCCATTCCCTCTCGCCCGCTTAGAAAGAAACTCGCTTAGTTAGAAACCCTGGGTCTGCATAGGTGACTCCAACATCAAACCAAACAAAATGAAGTAGATTTCAGAACAAAAATTTGGGTGCTATTTGGAACAGAACCCATACAGACCAACAGCTAGTCATTACGCTACTGTCCACTTGACCTACAAAGTTTGCCCGTCACATATCATTCTTTAGTATACTTAAGTTTCCCTATCGGCTTTGAGATAATAAATGCCATTGATTGAACAGGACTGAGCAGTGCCCAACTGATATTGTGGACGAGTTGACGGACAATATCCATAGCCGGACTAGTAATCCAAGTCAACCAAAACACAAACCAAATTCTACGGAATTCGTGGTGCTGATACAGCGAAAACGGTTGCGCATCATTCAAAACCATCGCAAGTCTCAAAACTGGGTTACCCAGACGAATCGAAATGTCACACATGATATGAATAGAAAAACCCTGATCCCATGGAAAACGTATTTCATATAATAGCTAATGCCAGTTTTTATGAGGATACGCATGATGACTAAATTTAGGCACATCGTTCGAGCATCCAAATTTACCAAGTTCCCAATACTTGATAGAGTGACTAACGAGATTGAGAAAACCGGTACTAGATCAAGGCAACTGCTTGATTCGAGCATAAGGAGAAAAGAGTGGAAACTTTTCACAGTCTCATTCCATTGCATTGGTGGTGAGAAAGCATAGGTGTTTGGGTGTCGCTCAACAAACTTGGATCAGAAGAAAATATTGTACCTAAAACCCATCTGAATCAGCGATGACTTCAAGCTACGTCTGTTTGTTGCAGTCCAAACAAGGTGCATAACAGTCAAAAAGACATGAAGGAACAGAGTAGCACCATAACCAAAGCTCCTGACTGAAGCATCAGGTGACTGGCCTCACCCGTACACCATTACGTCATACCAGCGGACACCGGAAATTGGATTTTTCTAATCGATAGTATCATCTGTTGCAGTACATGGACGTTTAGAATAGATAAAGCACCACGCACCTGGGAAATTTGATCAAGGAGCGCAAATTGATGTTTCTGGTATGGTCTTACTACTTATTGTCTTCATTGAATCATTCCTCACTGTCCGTATTCCAAGCTGTGCAACTACCATAAAAACTGCCGCCACGCGATGACAGGGACTGAAAAGGTCTTAGCAGATGGGCAGGTGGATACGCAGGGAAGCATACACAAGTCATGCAGCAACCCTAGCACGACGAAGTACAACGGACGAGACCCCAATCGATTCATGCAGCAGCCCTGGCACGACGAAGAAGTACAACGGACGAGACCCCAATCGATTCTGCCGCATGACAGGCGAATCACCATGGGGCGAAGATGGAAACCACATTAAGCGTGTTACGGCCAAGGGATCGTAAGGATTCACCATCCACACGAACACGCTGTGTATGCTCTATTTACAAATGTCCCAAGCTGTCGTCGAACTCAAATCTGTTTGACAAGGACGGTCCAGCCAAGTGGATCAGGGTGCACAAAAAGGGTTCTTTGTGAAACACAGAGGATTTCAACGAAGAGCCCTACTTAGGAGACCTAACCTACGTACCGAAAAAAGATGAGTTTGACACTCTCTGACTACCAGACAGAGTCCGAACAATTGCGCAAAATAGTGAACTGGTAATGATTTCTCAAAAATATATTTCAAATAAGGCATTATTTCTTCGCAGGTTGCCTTACGTTCCTTAATGGGAACGTTCGCACGTCTTGACCGTGCATCGACCATCATTCTCCCCCCCCCCTTCAATTAAGCAAGGGAGCACAATAGTACTTCGGACGGAGCCAATAGTTGGCTTTTCAAAAAGGGTGAAAAGCAATCCGAGCCAGGAGTGGCCCTATTCAGTGCTATGAATTGGCAAACAAACGATTTTCATGGTATTTCATTGCCGCATAGAATGGGCTAAATCAGTTAACTCTATTTAGTTCGTTTTCGTGAGTCCACTACCAGTCTCCACGTAGTAAGTGCCCCGTGACAGACTCGAGAGACCGAGCTGGGGGTATCGTATAGAAACCCGAAGACAGGAAACTGACCCGACTTCGGGCTTTTGAAAAGCCACACTCTGGAAGTAGGTCCTAGAACCCAGTAGCAGCGAATCCGTAACAGGTGCGTACAAAACTGAGGCTCCGATGCACAACGAACAATTCGTCTAAGAACCTCTGCGATGATTCGGTCTCATGATGAGCGCATGAAACTACCACACAGTAACAGGCGTTGTTTTCCACAACACATTAAGAGAAGCAATAAGAAGCAGATGGACGCTGGTTCGCAATCAGTGTCCCAGAAACATAAAAGCTGCGGTATTGTTGGTGCTGCTGACCTCCAGAATGCAACCTCGTGATCCGTTTGGATATCACTATATTTATGAACTTAAGATCATCATAGTAAGCCACCAATGAACCCCATGTACTTCATCGGCCGCAGGACCGCTAACTTCGCCGAGCCGTCTTCGGCCATGCATATCGGAAGGAGACAGCCAACGTCAGCCTGGGACTTGACGAAGATAGTGGTCTCAAATCAGCAGTTTTGCCTGCACGATTTATGGCGATCAACTGATCCTATGCTTTAATTCTGCTTATTCTCCGTAGACAATAATATAACAGCGGGAATCTTTCGTAGATGGTGTGTAGCTAACACAGTTAACAAAAGCAGAACCGGATAAGAACAAAGTCGCGATAAAAAAACAAGGCCCTTTGTACATCAACTTACACAATTGGGTCATTGAACATTCCGATAAGTCCAAAAAGGAATATAAGGACACCGAGAATAGCGACCGGAACCAGACATAAGGTGTAGAATCCAAGCCAGGCAAAATAAAAGGCGATCGCCTCACCAAAGTAGTGGCTGGAAGACGATTAGTGGAAAAATAAGTACACTGATGCGAGCATAATGGAATATAAATGTCGATAAACAATAATCGAACTGATGCATAGTCGGACACAAACTTTCCGCGACCGACCAAGCTGACTCACCGAATATAGTCAAACGGCTGTGGCCGCCCGAAAGACTTGTAAGAGGCCCAATATCGCTTCAGAAGAATCCGGTTATTCACACAATTAAACGACTCGCCCGATTTGGACAGCTCACATGGAAAGGGAGAAAATACGCGGCATGGAATAAGTTTACCTATCAAACGTGGACGTAAACCAGCGGTTATCGTTAGATGGGGTTCAGCAATCCCACAATCTAAGTTACGTGTTCAACAGGTAACGCGGAATCTAATGGCATGCAAATGTCATCCATGCATGAGTCGAGCAAGTTAGGTGACTGAGGCGAATATGTGACGTAAAAGCGAGTCAATCATACCGATGAGCCGATCAGGGTGAGGTTTACTAGACGCCCGTGTTAATGCGCCCATTGTGATGTTGCTAGTGTTACATTTCGGTTTAAACAAAAACCAATTTGGCTTCATAATGGGTTGGAGTACGCTAGTATTTGCGGTAGGATTCTTGCCGAACTTGACTGAGGAAAACCATGTCAAACTACGTCAGACTGTATCACGAGTCTATAGCCCAGAGGCGTGGTTTTCAAACATCATGCGAAGATTCGCAAACTGAAGATGAAGTCAGAGTTCAGCTGTAGCTGGGTAACAAAACAGCTACATACTAGTGTAACCGTGATACTACTGATGAGGAGGCAGGGGAGTAGCGTGCGTTTCACTAGTTCTTAACTTTCCAATATGGGCTTCTCCATCTTCACGACAGGTTCTCATTCTCAATCTCTACATCGAACAATTTTCCTCCTGTCCTCGCTGTGGACAGGAGCGTCAGAAGTCATCAGTCGCTTGGTGCAGACGATGCCTAGGAGGACTGATGCCACATTACGTATAATGCTAGTTTGTTACCATTTTGATCAGAACAAAGGGAGAGTAAGCCACTGCTATTCTGAAAGTTCTGAATTTCCATCCAGAATCCCGGTGATGAGCAATAGCGAGAAAACAGCTCCAAATTGATCCTCAGTGTTTCAAGACTGATTGGCCTAGTTTCAGTACCTGCCAAAGTAGTCGTGACACTAGGCAGTTTGCTGCTTAGTGCGGGTAAAAAAAACACGAATGATCAACTGTGCGATCTATTGGTACCTATACGTGACACTAGCAGTTTGCTGCTTAGTGCGGGTAAAAAAACACGAATGATCAACTGTGCGATCTATTGGTACCTATATGTAACTGGATGTTGTGTGTAAGTGCGCACCAGTGGACACGGGAGTGATCGTAAAACGAAATAATCACGAAGTGATGACCGAAAAAGGACTGATGAAAACGTGACGTGAGTGACCACCAATGGGTTGTGAACTGAATCGAACAGAAAATTCGGTGCAAAGTATTGTAGTCAGAAGCTGACAAATATCAGACGAAGGCCCGTCATTTAGGCGCAAATTGTTTACAGGATGAGGAATTCGACGGGTGATTTATCTGCTCTATTAAAACTATGCGAACTACATATCAGGAGGGAAAACCTGGCGATTATTCAAATAAAAACTTTATCTGGTGGAAGATAAGTACACAATGACACCCTGTAAGATCTCTGAAAAAAAGCCACCCTCCTAGACAGTCCACAACAGTGCCTTACGTCTTGGTGTTCATTCCACCAAATACCGAAGCGTGGCTAACTCTCCAGAATCATCATCATCAGTACAGTATAACATCAGTGTTCAACACTGGTGATTCGCAACCGTACAACCATACTCCCCAGAAGCGTACTGGTGGTTCTCGAGGTGGCACTGTATTTAACTTGAACAGTCATGTTCACCCAGATCCCGAGATTCTCATGCGTCAGACGGACCAGAATGCAGTGGAACTTTGAAGTAATTGTCCCTAGGATAACCAAATACATTATCAGCAATACACCATTGAACGCATTCATTGTCTCAATCGGTTGATACCTGCTCGTGTAGTCCATACCGATTCTAACTTCGAATGTCAGTGAAGGGTATATCTATTGGAACTCAATTTCCCGAAGTATAACTTGGTCTTGGTGATAAACAGTTTTGGATTTTTATGAAAAGGTGTACATCGAGGATGAACGAAATTGTTACTCCCCTCAATGATCAATACGAGTGGCCCATGGACTTAGATGGTCATTTAGACGGAACAAAAAGATAGGAAATAATCAAACATTATGCTGAAAGCGAAACCCAAGTTCGTTGAACAAGTGTGAGTTCCTAAAAAGCTTGCTTGAACAGTGAATAACGGGATTATACAGTGTTGTTGAATCTGCTGCAAGTTTAGATAACGGTGTGCCGGCTCAACAATTATCAGACTGCACACTTGGGAAAAAATTGGTGGACTTTTAACACACAGACAGCTGTGCACGCCAACTGGGATTCTATAAACCTGTAGTTCATTCGGAGAAATCAAGAAGTTCACTACTTCCAGCCGATTCAAACCTATGCACACGTTCAGGCTAACCAACGGTAAGAACTGAGTACCAAACTATATCGATGCCTAACAGCAAAATAGTGGCGTAAAGTTCAATAAAGTTTCCAAGCAGAAACTTTGCTTTTGTACAACTCCACATGGAAACAGCCAATAATGTTTCCACGCGAACTCGACGTCCGTGTGTGCAAATGCCACTCAACGAAAAATGTATATCTATTAGCTGAAGCGTCGAGTACCCTGACGCGTTTCGTGAGAAACGAGCTACGGAACATTCAGTACTCAAAAAGAACCCGAAAATTTTAATCCGCAACTTGAAGTGTTGTCAGCATTGACTCAATCAACTAGAATCAGCTAGAATCGGGATACCACCCGCTTACAATCATCGTTCGTACACCACATCCATTGTGTACAAGCAGCTCCTCTTCTGCTTTGAAGAACCAGTCCAACGGAAAGTGGTTTTACCTTCACGACTTTTGTTCCCAAGTGAGTCAACACTCGCACAGGAAAATCACTTGCTTCTAATCAAACGAGATATGTATTGAATAGATGATGTTTACAGCGCTACACATCGATACAAATGGTCATCATCATCATCATCATTATCATCATCATCATCGACAGCATGACATCAGTGTTCAACACCGATGCTTCACTGCCGTACTATGTGCAATTCGTGGTTGTACGTGGGCTGGGATACTGCCAGGGCGCCCACACCTAGACAGGAGGACGATTAGGGTCCTCAACCAAAGTCTTTGGCTCAAAAGCCTAACCGCAAGGCAGCGG
>NW_008751738.1:1402530-1431305 GCF_000715545.1 Opisthorchis viverrini
TAGGTCATGGTTGTACGAGGGCTGGGATACTGCCAGGGCGCCCACACCTAGACAGGAGGACGATTAGGGTCCTCAACCAAAGCCTTTGGCTCAAAAGCCTAACCGCAAGGCAGCGGTGTTTGGCGGGAAATGCAAATGCATTACCATTTCTACGGAACAAGTCGCCACCTGTTCCAACCCCCAACCTGGAGGGCCAGGAGGCTGTGTTCGTCAGAACTCTAACCCTTGACCAACCTGGTATGAGAGACTCTGTGAGTGTCGTGAGACACTCTCCAGTATAGCTCAATGGATCGCTGAGGTGCGCAAACCGTCACACCACGGTAAGGTCCAGTCTCTCCGTGACGGCGATACAAATGAGAAGTTAGTTATACACAATTACTATGAAAACGCACTACTGGTTCGCTATGGCGTAAGTGGATGGATTCCCCGCTATGGGGACAGTGTGGTGATAAGAAAGACCTGAAATCAACAAGGACTCTTTATACTTATGAACGGTGAAGCATTGAGACAGTGAGACAGCCGGCCAGTTAGCAAGCTTATATGTGTTAGAGGTTAATAGAGGGAGAGAACCAAAGTCGACAAATTCACAACAGTCGGAAAGTGAGTGAGCTTGTGAAAATAGTTAATTAAACGTAACGACTACACTCAAAGGTGCACCCACTTAAATGACATAAAACTGTATATGGATGTGATAAAGGAGGAATATGGGTAGAAACAAACAGCAGACACCAAAACAAACGTGTGAGGGTGCGTTTGAGCAAACCAAACTGACTGCGATCCCCAGTACAGAACAGCCAAACGAAGGAGATGGGTGAATAGGTGTGGTGAAGTAAAGTTTTCGGAATAATGTGACCTACCAATTTTTGAGCCACTTGTTCGGTGGGTGCTACAGTGTCTAACAACCTGGTATAATTTTCTATGGCAGCCGTATGCTGAGAAAGAGAGGATGTAAGTCAATATAGGATGAACTGAAAATGGTAGAATGCTCATATTCAATTTAGTAAGAGTGACCGACACTCGTTTCATACTCACCCGAGTGGCAGGCTCGTCTAAATACTCTTAGTGAGCAAACAAAGGCTATTCTATATAAGGCGTGTGCGCAGGGGTGCCGAAGCAATCTGTATGTGAGACGGACTAAGGGTGAAAACATGAAAAATTCCGTGATTGTTTAGTACCTCAGTCTAGTAGGAACCAAACATTCAGCCAGTCCCATCGTATACAGACACTAGTAAATACAATTTCAAAGGGGGATTAACTTACGTCGAATTTTCGCGCTTCACAAATGAGCTCAAGAATCAAAGCAAATAGCACTCCTGAACGCACCACCTAGAAAATTGGTTCTTTGAGTCTGTCTTCTACTTCCACCAAGGAGGACTTCGCCTCAACGTTGCGAAGCAAAATACCTTTCTTCACCGCCTCGATGCACGGATAATTTATTTTGTTCCAAAATCAGCTGGAAATAACTGCATGTAGGTAATGCAACCAGTAGGGTAGCACAAAGCCGAGAGTGACATCTGGATCTCCTGGTTTTGTGAAACCGGATAATAACAACTAGTAATTGATGTCAGTAGGTACACAATTGACTCTTCAGTATAATTGTCGCAAATTTCACCACTCTAAGATCTAGCAAAAACATATACCGGGTTGTAGGGCGATAAATAAGGCGTTCGCCTCAAATCCGTTGCAACTTGAGTCTGTGCGACAGTTAATCTTTCTTGAATGAGTGGAAATCATTTCCTGAGTAGATGGCGGAATGGCCTTTCTACGTCAAAGTAGGATAAATCTTTTCGTTCCGTCTTGACGACGTCCAGCTCAGAGACACTCATCCCACTGCAAGTCTAACAGGGTGAATAGTTCAAACTGACACGGCATAGTACAGTAAGTAAAAGGCTCCACAGCGACGATCCCCATATAAAGGTTGTGTTGCGAGAGCCCACCGATATCTTGTTGGGACCTTAATATGAAGAGATCAACCCTTCTGATAAGGATAGTTGCGGTAAATTTATATATCAGTCACCTCTGTGGCTACAAAAAAGACCATTCCAGCCCTGAGAATAAAGAGTGAAAAAAGTTATATTATCCTCCAGTTGTGTTTAGGGGCAAGTGCCAGGTTACGACACTCTCCAATGCTCTCAAACAGTCATGGTGATCATTTTACGCCCGGTTCTCCGGCGTTCTTTCACAGTATGCACTTCGTAGTTGACTTAACCAAATTGGTTTGAGGAAGACAACACATCAAACCCAGCAGTTCATGCATAGCTGATTCACTGTCGTTTAAGTGAGTAACCACTCACTTCTACTGAAGGAAGTTGATAAGGGAATTGAAAAATATCGTGAGGAGGAAGGAAAAATTGAGACTTGCTGTGGTGGGCCGAGAGGCTGGTGGATTCTGGCCCACTACTGCGCAAGATGGGCTGTCATATGGGAATTTTTTCAGTTATCAACTATCCCCCGGCCCGGCAACCTACATCAGGTGATCGTGCTAAGCGGCTTATCCAAATACCTTCATCATGCAAGACTGGATTATGAGTGGAACAGTGCATATTCGTTTCTAACTCTTTATGATGGTCATTCGTCAGCCTTTTGTTCACTAACTTAATGTTTGTTACTCCACTCCCAAAAAAAACAGCGTAGAAAATCCTGCTATACAAGGTGGTTGAACCCCCTCCCCAAGTAATACAAGTATAACACACGTTTTGCGCAGTAAGTACGCGCTATTCGCAATGGCGTCATTGGACACGACTCACTATCCCAAAGCGTCTAGTTTGAAATAACTCACTTCGTGCAGTGGGTAGGCAGCGGAGAACACACCGTCTGAAAGCATCTTGGTGATACCTACATCCAGTTCGGCAGGTCTCCTGCGGCCATTGAATCCAGGACTGTTATTTGAGGAAGTCGCTTCATCTAGTTGAGGTGGATGGACAACATCACAACAGGTCTGCTTACCTAGTTCAGGATTGTCTTCAAAAACACACGGTGTGCGTCGGAGAATATAGTCCAAAACCATAGCGCGTTCAACAGCCGTAAAGAACTCATTCTGGTTTTCAGGGATATCAAATCTGTGTTAGAAAGTACCAAACAATATGAAACTCCAGAGTGCTGAATAAAAACAAGGTGAAATATATTACTAGGGTAGAGTAAGAAGCACAACGCCATGGCAACGCACCGTCTACCAGTCAACCAGTAGGAAATACACATAAAGGTTCTGCAAAATTGTACTCCTCTCTACCGAGGATACCAGCGTCTCATCTTCAGGGTGTCGGCTCACGGGAGGATTGCCTGACAAGAACAATGCTGCATCTTTGTGCGACGAGAATAATGGAAATAAAGACGCATTCGGATGTAACAAACAGCTTATAAGTGTGGAGGGGCTTTCATTAAACCCAGACTGAATGATCTAGATAGCTAATGTTCTTGCCTACTGCTATCTGGAACACTTGCGCGACATGGCGAGTCCTGTAATGGTCGCGACTTCCTGTCGTGCAACAACAACCACAAAAATACATAGTTCACCCCATAGATGCACTCCGATATACTGGAAAATTCGTAATTAGTTGGAGCTCCATAAATAGCAAGATGTCACGCATAGTTTCAACCGGCATTCCAAAGCCGATCGACATCCGGCGAATCTGGATCAGCCATTTCTGCAGGTGTCCTGAAAATCGCATGCAATTTGCTGAAAAGCTTTTTTTGCACTTATTTAAATCCGTGCGAAAGTGAACCACGACCAAGCGTTCAAATCACGTAGATATGCCTGGTCCCACCACACACATTGCAATCGTCCGTTAGGCGTGACACAACAGAGACAAAGAACTGGTCAAGAGTACCTGATTGTTCGCAGATATGAAGAAAAACCGCTTTGACAGGTCATTCGGAATGTGCTTATCAGACGTGACTTTTATCCGATTTCGGCTAATCACTCTGTACAGCCAACAAACAGACCGATCGGTATACAAGAGTTTCAGGGAACGAAGAGAACTCCCATGAGGGTAAATGTGCTTTCGGGAGACAAATGGTTAGTCTAATCAGGTCACCAAAGTTACCCGCTAGTTGTTTTATAGCAAAAAGCTCTAGGATCATGACTTGCCCATGTACCAAGATCAGATCGCTCGTGGATTTCCGCATAGTGCGGAGTGACGGCCTCTGTAGGGGGGCAAAATACCTTGTTTGCCCTCCTCTCACATTGAGCGTTTTTCAAGTGTCCGAAGAACAACAGTGGTCCCTGCATCAAATGCTTCCAACAACCTCAGGGGGCTTTCAATATCAGTCCTGGCACAAAGCCAGTATCTGGTGCTTTCGAGTTCACACTGTACGACATGACAGCAATGTCCAAACCATGTGTAGATGCTAAAGATAGACGCAACGATGGCGACTCAGAGAGGACAGTTCAGAACTGAAACCATCTGTTGTGTTTTATTCACTTCCAGTGATGTTTCACAGATTCACAATACGAAAAAACTATACCTACCGGCCGTAGCACCCTGGTCACATATGGACGACAGGACGCATAGATAATGATGTGGACAATCTAGGTTTCGCATAACTATAGCCGGAATGGATTAACCTAAACAGAACGAAGAAGAACACGATGCTATTTGTTTACACCAAATCAGAGCGGATCTTGATCAATTCCGGCTGCAGTCCACTGTGACATGGTCAACGAGGAAAAGAGGCTACACTGCTAATGGGGAAAGTTGATACGATTCTACATGTATGAGTTGTAAAATTCCGTGCAACAGCCGTTGACAAGATATAATCACTCACAGATAAAGCCTTTGCTTCTGAAATGGCCAAGTGAACGTGTTTCGTAAGGGCTTGAGTACGCTTTTGTCAAATTCACAACAGTCTGAGCAAGAAGGCTTGGGATGCATCTTGACATTCTCCGGGTCTTGCTGAAAGGCCACAGACAATGACGCAGGTTGAAGAGCAATGCTTGTAACTGATTGAAGCTAACCGTTAAAAATCGAGGCTGATTTGTTGGGCCAGAACTGAATTGAGCAACAATGCGAAATTCCAACTCGACACAGCCAAATGAACGTTCATCTTCCCCCTAAATTGTCCACTGTAACTTTCGTAAACCAAATGCACACACCGTATGCATCGGAACCGAGTGTCATGAAAGGCAAACATCACATACCTAACTGAGCGTAAAAGGTTGCCCAACAGTGATTTGTGAGGGCGAAACATGATTACCCGTGTTACCATCGTCGTATTCTGTGTTCCAACTCTTGGGAACTGCGCACACCAAAGGCCAGTATTTGGAAGCCGCCAACCGACCCAGTTTCTAGGATGGTCCAACCATAGTACGGCTATGCCCAATTCTAACGTAAAACTATAAATCCGAAAATATGTCTCATTCTGAAAATATGTCTCATTCTAAACTAGAATCATTTCACTACGGTACCGCGAGATTTCTCCTTGGTTGGACGTCTGAAAGGCCACCCTAGGTGTCCGTGTGTTGCAAATTTCCCTCTCTTAGATCTCGCGGTAGATTGGTCCTAGGCATTTGTCTAGATGATCACTTTTGTAAACTGCTGTCGATCTGTTGGCAGCTGGTAAACCAAACTCTGTCTTTGAGGTCACAGTGAAACGGTAGGTTGTGTATAACTTTGTCCCATTATCGTTGCCTCGATGGTGTAACGGCCACTATGGATGATGATGATAACGGGTTATTTTGTCATTATTACCCAGTATTGATATGCTATCTACAGTCGAATTACCCTCCCGACAGCACCAGGGTTTTGTATCTTTGTGTTCAAATAAAAATACTCAGGACTGAACGCTAAGATTAACAAAACAAGAAAGGAAAGAGAACCACGAAGCTGTGTGCAGAGGACCAACAGATACAAGTACCCACGTGTTCTACGAGGGGCAAGGGGTAGGAACCACTGAGAGGCTTTGCATCTCTACGGAGAAAAAACGTTGCGTAAAGTATTTGGGTCAGAGTGGAAGGTCAATATAATCTACAATCAGTGCAACTCGTCAGAGACAAGATTAAAGATATCAACTGATGGTCTGAAGTGCATAGTATCTACCGTAACCTTTGAGTCGGATTTTTCGGATTTGCTCTATACTGTAGAGACATGTGATAATGCGCGAGTAGAGTAGGCGCAAGATCTGTTGGCGTCTCGAGCTCAGTCTGATGAGACCGTTTGTTTCGGACACAAAGCTTGTAGGATAATGAACACGGAAACCAAACAAACAGAAAGATCTAACAACTCACGATTTTTGCCCGCACGAGTTCAGATGCAGTCACCTGATTACATGAATACCGATTAAACAGCAGAGACGAAACAGCTGTAGAACAAGTTCCAAGGGAACACTTTGTGTCGCTACATTGGTAAGCACAGTCCCTCTACAACACTGAACAATCTTTATCCAACGGTATACAACGTGTGCCTAGCTAAATGGAACTTGTCAAGAGAAGCTACGGTGACCCCAACTACAACTGGATTACTTTGAAGGGGTTGTGCCTTAATCCGAAAAATTCTCTTTTAGGGGAAAATCCTTATGACAAAGAAAGGTTACTACCAGTCCCTATTTTTGCCATTGGAACGTCTTAGAGAGGATACCCCGCAGGGTAGGATACTCCATCAGAAATCGCCTCGTCCTAATAGCGAAAACCACGAACCGCTTTCGTCACTCAGATCTTATTGTCATGAGTAGCATGGCGTGAATATATCACCGGATTGTTTGGTTGGGCTTACTGTAAGGGAGGTCCTCAGTGTGTTCACCGCCTGCAACTATGCTGAATCTGGTGATGGATCCCCTCAAACATTTTGGCCGATCTACATCACCCAGTGCATGCTGGTTGCTCGAAACCAGCTTCGACTTGCTACAGTTGTACATGAATTTACGCAGACAGTAGCGTAAATAAATCGTTCAGTTGTAGCTCCCTAGCGGTGCCTAATTGCCACGCTACCCGAAGGAAGCACGAGGGCTGGTATACCACCAGGTTGCCCAAGCCTAGACAGGGGAATTCGAGAGGACAAGATTAAAGATATCAACTGATGGTCTGAAGTGCATAGTATCTACCGTAACCTTTGAGTCGGATTTTTCGGATTTGCTCTATACTGTAGAGACATGTGATAATGCGCGAGTAGAGTAGGCGCAAGATCTGTTGGCGTCTCGAGCTCAGTCTGATGAGACCGTTTGTTTCGGACACAAATCTTGTAGGATAATGAACACGGAAAACAAACAAACAGAAAGATCTAACAACTCACGATTTTTGCCCGCACGAGTTTAGATGCAGTCACCTGATTACATGAATACCGATTAAACAGCAGAGACGAAACAGCTGTAGAACAAGTTCCAAGGGAACACTTTGTGTCGCTACATTGGTAAGCACAGTCCCTCTACAACACTGAACAATCTTTATCCAACGGTATACAACGTGTGCCTAGCTAAATGGAACTTGTCAAGAGAAGCTACGGTGACCCCAACTACAACTGGATTACTTTGAAGGGGTTGTGCCTTAATCCGAAAAATTCTCTTTTAGGGGAAAATCCTTATGACAAAGAAAGGTTACTACCAGTCCCTATTTTGCCATTGGAACGTCTTAGAGAGGATACCCCGCAGGGTAGGATACTCCATCAGAAATCGCCTCGTCCTAATAGCGAAAACCACGAACCGCTTTCGTCACTCAGATCTTATTGTCATGAGTAGCATGGCGTGAATATATCACCGGATTGTTTGGTTGGGCTTACTGTAAGGGAGGTCCTCAGTGTGTTCACCGCCTGCAACTATGCTGAATCTGGTGATGGATCCCCTCAAACATTTTGGCCGATCTACATCACCCAGTGCATGCTGGTTGCTCGAAACCAGCTTCGACTTGCTACAGTTGTACATGAATTTACGCAGACAGTAGCGTAAATAAATCGTTCAGTTGTAGCTCCCTAGCGGTGCCTAATTGCCACGCTACCCGAAGGAAGCACGAGGGCTGGTATACCACCAGGTTGCCCAAGCCTAGACAGGGGAATTCGAGAGGCGGAGGTCGGGTTCAAACCACAAACCTTTCAGTAAATTCGCGTTCCAACCACTGAGCGATCTCGTCCCCCTCCCCTCAGTAACGTAATCATACAGACTGTTTTATCCGTCCAAAGTAGCGATCACCTTTGAATTTTCAGTTTAATGTCTGCAATTTCCGCACTGCAGAATTGAAAATTTCCACTCTGAGTGAATAAAACTCTCCAGGAATTGAGTTGGAGAATGTTGGATGACGACAGCATGACTGAGCTGTGGTTGTTAGTCCCCACTAAAAGCCTCCATCTAAGGTTCAGGAAATACAAATAAGGGTTTCTCTCAGACAGCTGTCGTGCGGAAACAAGCGCGACGCAATTCAGTTTTTCATCTTACCAGCAACATTATTAAACTCAGATGTTGCATTTCATCAGCAACTGATAAATCAGTCCAAATTCTGGTCATCGATCCACCAGATGTCACAAACTGGGTCACTCAGAGAGCGGACACTCGTTTGACATGAGGTGATGTTCACTCCTGGGATAGAGACAACCTGTACGACTTTTTAGCCCTGCGGATAATTGTGGAGCTTATTTCTTACTTCGAAGTATTCAAACTTCGCCATATGCACGAGTGAATTCCAGTTAACCAGAGCATGAGATTCTTGAATTTGTCCACAGAAATAATTCGTAGTCGCCTAAACGGCCGATCAAAAATCGGGCGCACGCGGCATCGCCAACCTTTGTGCCTAAACCCTACACATTGCAAGGTCTTATAATCACTTCAGGCAGAGATAGTTAAGTGGGTTAGGCCTGATCGACAAGTAAATTGAGTTTCTAATCGGAAGCACCAATAATCTGGCCTTGTCACGCAGTGACATGATTGTTACTTAGCTAATCGCCCTACATGGTAGTTATAGACCGCTCACCTTGACACCCTTTCGGTGCCTAACTGCCATGCTACCCGAAGGAAGCACGAGGGCTGGGAAACTGTCAGGTTGCCCAAGCCTAAACAGGGGAAGTTGATAGGTAGAGGCCGGGTTCAAACCACGGACCTTCCGGTCAATAAATTCGCGCTCTCACCACTTGAGTCATCTGGGCAGTTATAGGGTAATAAATATGATGTTCCTTCCGGTTGTTCGGTAGTCTAACTTATTGCTCAAACACGAGCCCCATCTGCAAGTGCATACCAATGTTTGAGTGGTTTCCGGGTCAGGCTGAACCATCTATATTGCCCAGTTGGCAGCCCACTTAATAGATAGCCATATATCACAGGTTGTCTAGGTTGTCTAAGCAGCCAGAAGCTGTTATACCATATCCCTACAGCTCGGATATGGAAGAAGGGAACGACAAACTCAATGAGCATTGTTGTGTCATGTATTCCAGCAACAATCCATCACTCGTATGTTTGACAGCAGGTACGATGAACACTTGTTACTTCATACATATTGCGGAACAAAGAATCCTTCGCTCTGGTGTGGATTAATTCTGGAGAAGAATATACTACCTCTGGCAACGTTATTGAATAGCCAGTGTGTCGGCTACCGAGTTAACTAAACGGAACATTGACGTTCGATTCGGCTAACTTCGTTACGTAGACAAACAGGTAGGAGGCAACAAATAAGAAATGGGGTCAATTCCGCCTCACTTAATAGATTTCTCGAGCTTTTAATCAAGACACAATGGCAGGTTGTATAAGAGAGGTAGATAAATGCGAGACTGAGTTAGTAAAAACAAGAAACTTAAGAGAAAGCAAACGCACGATCCGAACAATGGGAACAACTTACCATTTTTAGCGGTTTTCGAAAGTTGAACATCTCAGCGTAGCGCTCCATTGTTTTCCAAGGGGCGTGTAATTTAACAAATACTAGGTCGGATAAATCAAGCAAAGCCGATTCTTCATGCTCTGCTCGAAACCGGTAACGATCCATCGACGAAGGTTGACCCCTAGTCGATTCTTTGCGAGTCCGCTTTTGTTGAGGATTAGGTTCGGGGCAAACTGGAATTGCCGCCAATGTTGGTTGAATACTTGCCGATATGATTGGTTCTGTTGGAGGGGATGATCCCACATCTGTTTTCCCCAGAATCTGACCACAACAATCCTCGACCTGAAAAAGTGTCCTGACAACTGGTTCACATGAATCTATGAATAGAAGAGGTACTCGAAAAAATGCAGCGAGCCGAAAGGCCAAATTTTTGTGCGAATTCACTCTGGAGAATTGTTACCAGAAACAAATGCAGGCAGTGGAACCTAACTCTCTGTAGATCCCTAGCTAGTAAAGATGGCATTCCTGCGTGGCGAATTTTTCCGGTTGTAAACAGTCAAGCAAACTTTGAAAGCTAACTAATAGAGGCGCAACAAAATCTACTGAAGATGGTAGCTCGTGGAGTCAACGGTCCAGTGGTGTGTGTAAAATCTGTGCGTCACATGTGAAAAATAAGCTACACATAAGATGGCTGAAAAACAAGATTCATAGCGGAACCCGAAAACACACTTACCTCGATTTCCACAAGCTCTCTAGCCAAGCCTTTCAGAAATGCCGTACGTTTTGCCGCATGGACCTCAGTGGTCTTGGTTCGACTGTATACGAGAACGTAATCTATTGAACGTTTGCCATCGGTGAAATAGAGGTCACGATTTTTCTATGAATTCCAGAAAGCCGAGAAAGTGCTCAAAATTAGAACACGCGTAGTAATGCCAAAATGCAAAACTTTGCAATCAGCCCTTAATTGGAAGTGCTGTGAAGACCTTTGAAACACACTGCTCTCAAATTATATGCTAATAAAAGTCCGTGCAAGTTTTGTTCATCATTATGTTAAGCAATTTATTGATCGTATTGAAATCGGCAGAGGGTATGGCGAAACGCCACGGCTCTTTATAACATTTTGCGGTCTATCTACTGTATTTTCAATATCAGATAAACTGATCATAAATTTACAAACGGAGAACCGGGATACGAGGATTTCCGATTTCACAGTCTCATTCACTGGTCGTATAGGGCTAAGGAAGGAACAGCTAAGCGATGACGCCGATTCAATTCAATTCAGATAGCGCTTACTTTCATTAGTGTTTAAGTCTCGAAGTAAGTGTAGTGCACTGAATGCGACAAATCTGATACAGGGATGTCTTTCAGCACGCAGATGAGCGATTTTCGTTTGCGCCCCCATCGACACTCTGCACAGTATCGGAGTCCCCATCCAGAGAAGCATAAATTATAAACACGATGGGTGTAACAGGTTTAGGCTTTTACGGTTATTGCCTCATCCCTTCTATCCACATTGGCTGGTCAGAAAATGTTTTGCAGAGCAGACGACGTTCCTCCGGTGTGCTAAGTGTACGACTCAACCAACGTAGCCTTTGTTGGCTCATATTTGTTAGGTTACCTGTTTGAAGATCCGTCTGAGGCAGGAGCACCCTTGTGTCGCATTCTCCATTCCTGACTGACATCAGAGAGACCGTACAGACGCCAAAACTGGTGACAGTGACCCAGTGGTTTCCAAGGAAAACTAATGGACTAGAGCGCAAACCATTTTTTGACGGCTCACCACGGCATGATTCCTCTCCCCCCCCCCCAAAAAAAAAAAACAGGGCAATCTTCAACGAGTAAATAACTCAATGAACGGAATCTCACAGAACTATATTGGACCTGAAAACGTCCCAACCAACGAAGCCAAGCACCAACAGTCAATATAAGAATTAAAACACTGAAAAAGGTTTTTTTTAGTATAAACGAGCGAAAACCTCATTTAAATGCCAACTCAGTCTACAGACCGTGAATGCAAAAAGATACCCACTGGCTTCGACTAACCATTTGGCTTAGGTGAAGTCTACAAGCACGCCCTATTATAACATGACGGACAGTTTAGTCGAATTCTTCGTAGCTTGACTGAATGAATTGGCAACCAGGATCCAAACGCACCATCATCATCATCATCATCATCATCATCGGAAGATGTGGACCAAAAGCGGATCGTTTGGAAAACTCACACCACGGTCAGGAACAGATCTAACCTCTAGGACGGTTTCATTTCGTCATCACTACGTAGATACGATGGTAATAAGACATGCAATCAACTGAACCCCTTGTAGTTGAGCAGAGTTTGTGAGAAACAAAGCCTCACAAGAATGAGCAGTCGGATGGCTTGAACTGGTGCCTAGAGAAGGAAGACTGTTATAAACAAGCATTCCGCAAATTTCGAAGCTACCCACAAGTGAATAAGACACCTTCATAGTTCCTACGGAGGTTCAGTGTGAATAGTTATGAAAAACAGGCACCCACAACCTCACTAGCTCCGGCACAGCACTTGGTTGCCAAGCATTACGTCTACCGTCGCAAGCTTCTATACGACATTCCTGAGCATGACATACAAGTGGTGAGTTGCTTTACAAAGCTTGGGGGCCGATTCCATCTATCGACATCCCTTGGAACATCGGTTTCCGTAGGGACCTAAAGCTCAACACTGAATGCGGAAAAACGACTGCCGAAATGGCAACAGATAAACCAGCAAAATTACACTTATAAAACGAACAAATTTCTACTTGAGCAAATTATCCCGTAGCTCCGGAATTCCATACGTCACAGAAACAAATGTATATGAACTTGGAGACTGATGAAGTCATTTAAATTCTTTATCAGGGCCTAATTTGGCGCGTACACGTAAGGAATACTGATCGTAAACACATCACTCTCAGAAATATGGTATTGGTGTTATTTTTCCAGGCAGAAAAATTCACTTGGGCATTTTGTACTCATTTGAAAGGTCGAGATTTTTCACCCACACACAGCTTTGCTCAGATGAACAGCTCAAAACCCCAATAAGACAAAGATTATTTGCAGCGAAACCCTCCATGCCTATTCCCAGTCAAAAACCAATGCTCATGGACGCATGAGTCAGTATGATATTGTAAGAAAGGCAATGTATAGATCGCCACATCAGTGTCTGAAAGAGCACCTGCTTACTTCCAGCGGTTGTACACCCAAGGAATGATGCATGGCACCAAGAATAAAATAATTTAACCCTTTTTGACAGGCCGGCATTCTACAATGCATGTGCCTCACACCAGACACATCAGTTCATCTATGGTTGGTCTAGGATAGAAACAACCTGATAACTTTATTCACAGTTCACACATTGTATTGGAAATATGGATTCATTTCTACTAATTCTTAAACCATTCGAACCACGGTATAATATTCGAATCACTGTTTTTTGGTGCTGTTGTAATCCTAACCAATGCCAGCACCACAGATTTGCTAGCCATTATCGTACACAAGTGCAATGTGCGTCCATTTTGAGCTAGCACCGATCGATCCAAAGTACCTTCTTATTCATAATCTTCAACATCCAAAAAACAGTGACTTATGGGACAACATTACCATATTTGTCCCCCTAAACATTCCTGTCAACGAAAGCGTTGTCGACCTATGGAGAACTGAAATAAGCAAGAAAACTACGCATACGAATCAGACAAAAAGAACTGCACTTGGTTTGCGAGCATTCCCTAATTCTCTGCTTAACGAATTAACCAAGAAGCCGTTCTGTGGCGAAATTTTACGAATTGTCATTGATTTACTCCTAAAATACAAGAGACTGATGGCCGGTACCATTTGCAAAGTGCTTGATTTTCTGAACTGAGTGATACGATACTCTTGATCAAATTTGTTGGCAGAATTCGTAGTAGTTTCGACTTTTTATCCCGGTCGTCCCTTTGTTACATCGACTCGTGAATTACTTTCGAGGGCATGAAGCAAAAAACTTACCGAGGTATACGGTGACATCCAAGAGTGCTCCGTTGATTCAGCTACATTAAAGTACATTTGGTGGATTAGGGCCAAAAGTTCACTCACTAGTATCGGCTTGCTCCATGTCAGTTGCTTGAAGAGCGACAGCGACTGATTGACGGCAAACCGAAAACCGGGAGAACCACAAAGTGCTGAAATGAGACGTGTATGAGACGTGTATGAATGCGGTCTCCTACATTCATCAGACCTCCCCAAAATCAGCGATTGTGGCTGATTCTCGCCAAGTAATTAATGAATAATTCTACTGATTGAGTATCCATTCATTGATTTGAACCATTTATATTCAATGGCCAACTTAGGTCCCGCATTTTCAACGTGGAAACGTTGGCGTGGAACTTTTGGAGGAAAACTAACCGGAGAGCGCACTTTGAAGTGACTGAACTGAGGGAACCGACCGCTAGAATCTCAGTGTGTCGCTGGGATGGGGCAATAAGATATCCGATAACCTTGAATATCATTGCGTGTCCGCTCACCGTATCTAGTAACGCACAAATGTTTGTGGAGATAGAATCCACTCAGTGATTCCACGGAAGCGAGCGTGGATTTCCGTTCCGCATATCCCAGGCCTTTTATGCACAACACAGAAGAATAAAAGACGAATATTATCTGTTCCAAACCTTTGGCAAGACAGATAACTACGATGGAAAACCTACAACTTTCCCTGTCCCTCGATACATACTGACAACGTCACCGCACATAGAGGAAGCCGGTCCGTGATCGAGTGAGTAAGGGACGAATGCAACGCACGACAAAATGTCCAACTACCGTTAACACCAACAGGAAATCAATATTTTTGGGTCGACTAAAAGTCAGTCACAACTATCGCTCATCTTTATTCGCTCCTAAATTCGACGTCTAAAGGTTCCAAAACCCACCCATTAAAACAGCGCATATATGGGCCCAGCCTTTTGTATCAATTCTTTTTGTATCACTTCTTCCATATAGACGAAAACAGCGATACACTAGTGGTAAACACCTGTACCTCTCACAACTCTGTCCCAGATCACCTCACTTCTTGTCAGCCACCAGTATGACATTGCCCGCTAGAGATTAAAATCTCCACACCACATGTCTCGGATAGCGTTACCCTTCTCTCACTCGATAAGTGTAATGCTGGTCCTGCTTCTATCACTTCAAACGTTTGCACTTATCTGTATCTGATTACATTTTACCTACATCCCGACTCTATCATATATCCTTCCCACTCCAAAACATGGTTTTCGTTCCAAATCTGACAACTAAGAGCCCGCCTCAATTATCCATACTTTATCTAGAATTCCGGACCCCTTTTAGCCACACAGCTCCACAACCATAGAGTGGACGAATGAGATTACTCTTGAGTCCAATGGACCACTAAAAGCGGTGCTGCCTAATCATTTTGTGACTGTTCTATGCCGCCTTGAAGATCGCGTTCGGGTGTGAAGGGTGAAGTAGAAACAAGGCCGGAATGCGACCAAGATGTAATCCGTAAAAAACCTCAATGAAACTTCAGTACAACTACGCAGTGAAAATATACTGAGCTTGAGATAGCTCAGTGGTTCAGGCGCGAACCTACTGACCGGGAAGTCCGTGGTTTGAACCCAACCTGCTATTTCAAATGCTCCCGCCTGGGCTTAAGTGACCTGGCAGTATCACAGCCCTTGTGCTTCCTTCGAGTGGCATGGCGGCTAGGCACCAAGAGGTTACTACAGCTCAACGATAACCATTATTCCCATTTTTGAGTTGATAATATCTACTGCCATTCACAGTACTCTTCCGATTTCACCGCATTCCGTTCGGAGTTGTTAATGGTGTGGCCTGCTTTCAACAACACGATATGCGAGGAAGGTCTCCTCGATACATTCGCATATGTTGACAGTGTTACCGTGTGTGGTCGCAATGTCCAGGAAGGTTATCAAAATTTAAAGATTTAAGGGTCTCGGAAAGTCACGGTATTATATTTGACCACAAAAGGAGCATCACGGCTATTGCAAAATTACTATTACCAGGATACGAAATATCACACAGTACGATGAAACCAGACCCTGAAAGTTTTCGAGCCCTGGGGGAATTCCCTAATCCATGTGACAGCCATTCACAAACAAGATTGGTAGAAATGCTGGCATACTACGCACACTAAATTCCATGTTTTTTCGGATAAAATTCATCAAATCGTCCACAATCAGATCTCTCCATTCCAGATAGCGTACAAGCTGCATTGGATAATATAAAGCATGATTTGCAAAAAATCGGCGTGTTCACCACATACTACACTCGGCCACTCGTTGTGGAAACTAATGCCCACGACATAGCCATTGCGGCCAATCTCAATCAAGATGGGCGCCCGATACGTCTTTTCATGCACTCTGACACACAGTGACCGTGGTCATTCTGCAATCGAAAAAGAAGCATGTGTGACTGTTGAAGCCAAGAAAATGGAGACACCACCTGATTGGCAATCACATCACACTTGTCACGGATAAACGGTCAGTCACCTTTCAACATCATTATCACCACCATCGATATGAAATCAGTGTTCAACACCGATGCTTCGCTGCCGTACAACCAAGATTTAATCGAAAGCTTTGCTGTGGAAAAAGAATAAAGGTGGATGGGGAACGGACTTAGTGATAGCTTACTGCAATCATTTTGAGGTGTCTACATCTCCAAGCACTCATTCAGGCTATCTGGATAGAAACTGACAACAAGAACGCCACGGACATCGGTTGACAGCAATATCTCGCAGCGTCTCCAACCAGGAGCGGTGAGGATCAGGCGATCCCCATCCTGGAAGACATGTAGCCCCGAAAGCAATCTCTATCATAACCCTGTGCCAGGTCGAGGATTGGCCACCTCTCTGCATCCGCCACTCTGAATTGGGAATGGAAAACAGCACTCTCTTCGGCAAATGATGGTTAGGCATACGCAACACATGCCCCAGTCAACGCAGCTTCTGGTGCTGGACACATTCTGAAATGGAAATACCAGCCGCAGAGCCGAAAACTCGCCTTCTAATGACCTCGTTACAGATACGCCGATACCAACCGGGACAACGATTGTCGACACTTGAAGACACCTCAGTTTCACTGCTCGAACAAGCCAAGTCTCATAGACAAACAACAAAGCCGCCCGCACTGTAGCTTGATATGCATGTCCCTTGATTTTCAGGGACACACCATTCTGACACCATAGGTATCTCAAATTAGCAAACGCGACCCGAGCCTTGCGGATTCGTGCATCGATCCCATTTGTCACACTACAGTTAGAAATAACACAACTACAAAGATAGGTAAAACGCTCCACAACTTCCAGTACCTCTCCCTGGATTGAAAGTGGCATGTGCAGTGACTGCATGTCCAGCAGCATGACCTTACATTGTATGAGTGAAAAGTGCATACCAAAGGACGGATGACTTTGGTCAGTTCATCCAAAACTTGCGACGCCTCCCTTTCGAACATAAGAACGAGGGGGGCGAGATGGCTCAAGTGGTTAGAGCGCGAATTTACTGACCGGAAGGCCCATGGTTCGAACCCGAACTCTGCCTCTCGACTTCCCCTGTCTAGGCTTGGGCAACCTGACAGTATCTCAGCCCTCGTGCTTCCTTCGGGTGGCATGACAGCTAGGCACCGAAAAGGCACTACAACTGAGCGATTATTTTATTATTTTTTTTACATGAGACCGATGTCATCTGCATATTCGAAATCGACAAGATTTTCGTCACAGGCTATTTGAACACCCGGTTTTTGGAGATCTTGCAGCGTTCACCTCGTAATTTCATCGATCGCAAATTTAAAGAGGAATGGAGAGAGTTGGCATCCCTGACGGACACCACTTTGTGTACGGAAGCTCTTCGAGAACTCGCCGTAGCTCTCACAAGTCCGGAAGTCTAGGAATACAAAGAGGTCATTATGTTCAAGGACTTCCGGGGCATTTTCGGTGGGTAAGCGTACCATGAAGTACAGACCGGTCAACCGAGTCAAATGCGGTCTGGAAATCCAGAAACACTAGGGTTATGGGTCGCTTATACGTATGGCGTTGTTCTAGCACCTGACGAAGTGTAAATATATTATCAATGCAACCCCTACAGGGTCCGAATCCCGCTTCCTGCTCTCGAGTCAGTATCTCACGAGCCACCGTAAGGCGACAAAGCAGCAGTGGCTCCAGCAGTCTCATTAAGACCGGGGTCAAGCTGATCTCCCTGTGGTTACCACACTCACTACGAGCCATTTTCTATCAAATCGGTACTATAACCGACTTCCCCCAGTAGCCTAGGACAGACTCCTTTTCCCAAATGCCAGCAAACAGATCAGACAAGCGCTGACTGAGGAATTGACCCACATCCTTGAACAATGCCACCGGACCAGAGGCTCGGTGGCGCAGTCATAAACCTCCGAGGCTGAAGGCGATTCCGCGTTCACCGTCCAGGGTTCTACTTCACCTGTAGGTTCCAGATAGCTGCCAGCTGGTGGTCATGACAACTGTTGTTCGAAGTATTCGGCCCAGCAGTCGAGACGTTCTTCTTTATTTGAGATGTTGACTCTATTCCGATCCTTGATGATTTCGCTCACAGGTGAATTCCGCGGACCGGTCGCACGGATCAAGTGAAGTAATCTTCAGGCATTACCAATTTTCTGTGCCTCATCTGTTTCTTTGGTTTTCTGTGTCCATCACACTTCACGTCCACCTGCACATTCACCTTCACTTGACACCTCATCTGTTTCTTTGGCTTTCTGTGTCCATCACACTTCACGGTCCACCTGCACATTCACCTTCACTTGACATGTGATAGTTCGTCGCACTACGTTATTTTGGGGCCGGCTGGAATATTCCCCCGAGATTTAAGCAGTGCCACCGCTCAGGCTGATATCCACTCTTTGAGTGAACCTGGTGGGGCCGTGCCACAGGCTAAATTCCCAGCACCGTAAAAAAAGGTGGCACTCTCGTCCCAGTATGAATGTTGGAACCTTTGGAACAGACTCTAGAAGACGATTTTGGTAAGTTCGTCTACCATCGTTCAGCTGCAGCACCCTTTCGGCGCCTAACTGCCTGGCCACCCGAAGGAATCACGACGGCTTGGATACTGCCAGGTTGCCCAAGACTAGACAGGGGAAGTTGAGAGGCAGAGGTCGGGTTCGAACCACGGACCTTCCGGTCAGTAAAGTTGCGCTCTAACCACTTGGGCCATCTCGCCCCCTCCCCCCACCCCTGGAACCTGGTATGAGAGACTTCTCGGTGTCGCGGGGACACCCCCAGTATCGCTAAATGAGTCTCTCAGCTGCAAAAACCGTCACATCATGGTAAGATCCAGTCTCTTCGTGACAGGTCAGTTGCCTTCATGTACGACAAACAGCACGAAGGCAAAGTGAGAAAACGACAAAATGCTGGTATGGAGACTTGAACTATGGTGGTTACATTACGATGTCCAGTACCGTCCAGGTAATCAAAATAAAGCCGCTGACACACTCTCGCGGACTAATCACATATCTGCGATGTCACACGTGGGTCTCAAACACCATAACACCTTATGTCACCCCGGTATCACGCGTATGCTTCATTTTGTCCGCGCGGAAAATTTGCCGTTTTCAATCGCGGATGTTAAGGCGATTACTAATCAATGTAGCATTTTTACAGAATTGAAGCCTTGTTTCCTCAATCACCCTTTTGGCGATCTCACTAAGGCTACACAGCCGTTTGAACGCGTCAGCGTCGGTTTTAAAGGCCCATTTCTATCGACCTCTCACATCAGATAACTTTTAACAACGATCGACGAGTACTCCCGTTTCCCATTCGCCCACGCATGTACGGATGTGTCCTCATCCACCGTGATCAAGTGTGTTAATCAGTTGTTCTCTTTGTACGGAATGCCGTCATACGTCCATTCGGATCGTGGTGGGGCTTTTAGGTCAGGTGAAGCACAAACTAAGGTGTAGCAGCTCCTCAAGACGAGACTGAATCGCACTAGATTGATCATCCTGGAGGCGAAACGGCATAACCAGAACTCAGGGAAATTCCAGAGAATGTTCTACGGGAAATCACAGACCAACATGTCCGGCCATAAAACCTTCAAAACCGCGAAGTCTGATCTACATTCTCCTGATAATGACCTCGCCGGCGATGAAAAATGCTATAAACTAACGTTGTGTTAAGCTCCTTACTTGCTACTAATTAAACTAAATGTGTTTCCTAATGGTTTAGCGGATGCACTGAAATTGTTAGAAGAATAAAGCCCATCATTCGACAATTTTCATTCTCAATTTCTGGCTCGATCATTCGGGTGCACAAGGGTATAAATAAGGACACGTTGGTCGCCTGAGTGAAAAGCTTTACTAGCTCCATCCTCCTATTGCAGGGAAGTGCGACTAGGTGGTGGGATAGCTCGGTGGTTATAGCATGAACTTACCGACCGGAAGGTTCAATGTTCCGATCCGACCTCTGCATTTCGACCCCTACTCTGTAGGCTTAGGCAGTATCATAGACGTCGAGCACCCTTAGAGTGACAAGGCAGCTAGGCACCGAGTGTTACAGCTGAACGATTGACCGATGTGTTGGAAATACCAACAGGCACCGTTTTAGTGTCCAGTGAGAGCTTGATTGAGCCGCATTACCAAACGACACAAAGACGACTGTTCGCTGGAATCCAATACATCGTTCATCTCTGTGATTCTATGAATCAGCACCTCAGAACAACCAAAGTTGAACTCGTCCAGAAAATTTTAAGAAGCATGACCAATCTTGAGTTTTATATGCGTATTTGACAGACACAGAATAAATCAATTTTAGGAAAGTATAATTACACGAGGCCTTAAGGTCTCGGTAATTATTACATGCTTGTCAATTTAACGTAGAGTTCTGATGTTGAAAGTTTACGTGTAGAAAAGACCTCGTGGATTTAGCGGGTCATTCTGTTTATTTTTAGTGGACAGTGGGTCGCATAAGTTACGTCGATCAGATATAACTGGTAACAAATCAACCCAGCAACGTTTGCTCATGAGTTGAGAACGGGTTCGTAAGAGACATCAATTAACATCATCCCTGCTTGAAACAGGACTGGGAACGGAATTATAACAGAACGAACAAGTTAGACAGCTGCTGAAGCGCCGAGAGAGTTCTGCGGTTTTCGGAGTAAGGATCCCCGCAGTTTTGTTGTTGTCGATAACCTAGCTTTATTTATTCCTGAATAAATTCCGTCTGTAATAAGTTCATCGCCATGCTCTATGTTGTACTCGCGAGGTCCCACCGCATTCGCGGGAACAGGTCAACCAGAAAGGAGAAAGCTGAATGACCGCCATGAGGCTCCGGCCTTATTTTATGAGTTCAAACACCTGGAATTTCGTTATAATAAAATACCTAAACTTTAGGTATATTGGAGAGCAGAAGCCAATGGGTTATACACTCGGCTCACTGCTGTATCCTAATTGATGTGCTGGGTAAAAATACAGGAAGCTGTAAGCAGTGTGCTTCGCATAAGTGAATTAAATCGAAAAGCACCTGAGACTAAAGGCAGGCTCTCAGCATTCACGCAAAACAATTGGATTTTCGAAAGCTACGGCGCAAGATAAAGATTCACGGAGTGATACATAGAATCTAAGCTTTCGCCCGGTTTGTTCTTGTCACTCAGGGACTACCCGAAATGAGAAAATTGTTGCCTGATAGACGTGTGTGTCCTGAGCTTGAAGTTACTACCATGTCTCCTCCGTGTGTTTGTTGGTTTAACGGTGAAACACCTGTTCGCCAAACCTTGTTCAAACAGGATGTGAGTAAGTATTACGTGTCCTAGGGTTAAGAGGTCAAGTACTGCAAGGCCTGTTTCATGATCCACGGATTGAGGGCAGGTGGACATTTTCTTAGCAGGCCTTTGCACACACCGACTGAGTAGGCAGCTTGGTTGGTTCAAAAAGCGGCCTGATATAGGCCCTGTGTGGTGTCTGGAGGTCTATGTAAGTAATACGAGAAACCAGCGAATGATTTTTGGGTCGATTTTTCATGACGCATTGAAGGGAGCCAGATACTCCATAACTTTCGGTACCCATTCGGGCAATGTCTTCTGGTCCATTCTCACCATTCACGGCAGAAGATTTATATACTTGCATCATGTTGGTGTACGCAAAGTGTAATATCGGCATGCAATTTACACTTTTCACCATTCACGCAGAAGATTTATATACTTGCATCATGTTGGTGTACGCAAAGTGTAATATCGGCATGCAATTTACACTTTTAGTGCGATTTCGTAAGCAACATGATGCAGGATACTCGGTGGGCGCTGACCGAGTGAGCTAGCGAAAGCATTCAGTTTCTGGTGTGAGAATGACAATGGAGGGCATATTTAATCAATAGTGGAGAACGCAGTTCAGGATCTCTATCGACCGGTCGAATAAAAATAGTACGAGTCTTTGGGTTTGATTCAGAATGGAAACACCGCGGAAGATAAACGTCCGCTCGACCATGGCGTAAAGCAACAAAGACAGCTTGCCCTATTAGCCAGGCAGTTGAGGATCGCGAGGGTGATTAAACTTCCTTAGGATCGTTTCTGAAACAGAGGTGTATACGAAATAACCAACCAGGCGGTTATATATAGGAGGCACATGGCGGAATCACCTCAATGTGGAACAAGACACAGAGGGATGCAGATTTTGTGGAATTCCGCTGCATATTCTTTGACATGCTTCAATCACATTTCGGCCGGTAAACACGAAACCATGTCAATGACCCAGAAGCTTGTGGATTCTTTTGGAACAGAGCGCAAATACCTATTTGCTCTACAGAGGGTACTACCTAATGAAGAAAGCAGGTCAATCAGTAGCCGTTACGAGTTCCGGAATCGTGTTGGATACTATCAGCCGTCACTAATTAACGTCCAAAAGGCACGTATTTATCCTGTGTAATTCTTCTTTTGAAGTCACTTTGGGAAAGCCCACGTAACTTACCAAAATCTAGCTACATGGTACAGGGCATGACGCTCAATTTCGGTGTGCCAAAACACGGACACTTGAGAGCAAAGACTTCTCGCTGGAATAAGAGAAGTGGTACTGCGTACAGTGAAGCCATTCGCAGCTTCCAATGAAGTGGAACAAGGAGGTGCACGCGGCTTATCCACGCAAGTTAATGTCAGCCTTATTGGATATCACTTTTTGGACCGATGAAGTAGATCTTTCGATGAAAAACATTATTCACAACGTTTTCCGCAAATTTTGAAGGAGAACTGGCGGGAAGACGGGTCCTAGGTTCAGATTATTTAGAGAAACAAGAATCGCCTCCCTACTCCCCCACGGCAGTTTTTGCAAAACATAGATGTCGCATATAAATCTTGAGACTTGTCATATTTTTAATCGTTCACCGGCTTTCGACCTAGGGCTCAGGTGAAAAACTCGACCGAAATCTGGCTTGCTTTCATTAAATTTCAAGGCATCTTTCGAACCGTTGCCGGCATCCTTCGCTCACGGATGCCTGATCACCACAAATATCTGCTAAGATATTCAATACACCCAGATTCACGGGGCAATCTATATTGAAATGAATACGACATGGGATGCCGTTGCACTGAAACGTCTCTCAAGATGATCTTCGGCAAACCTTTTTGTCGCGGGATATGGCGTTATCCAAAGACATGTCAGGCGACTATTGGTAGCCACAGGAACATCCCAACCGTTTTGCAATGCCTTTTAGCATGATAAGAGTGTGCATGGTTCCAAAGGCGGTTCAGAAATGAAGAGGCGCATTGTGGACTAGAGGAATCAACGAACAAAACGCAAAGACTTTTTGTGGCCATAGAATTTTTATACAATACTTAAATCCGGAGCTGCTCACATAACGTGAAAAATCGCATAATAATTGCGTAGGCTTGGGATAACCATAGAGTCGGTATAACGAAACAAGAAAGCGGCATAGGCTAGTTACTGCACTGGATAAGGCATGTGTCTAATGAGAGTATCCATAATCGAATTTCGAGTACCGCAGCACGTATCAGTATAATCGAGGGGTCAGCCTTGTTTCCAGATGAGTCCCCCTTTAAAACCAAGTTGGTACGCGAATGGGTGTATATGATGGATGACAGTTTATTAGAGCCTCCGTAGCCTCTGCGGTACTGATTGTTCATCACGGATCAGGATTTCTTTCTATTGCTTTTGAGAAATATGGATGTCTACGAGTTCGTTCTTCGGGTTTTCTAGACCACTTGATGTACCTCTTCGAGTAACTTACCTGTGTTGGCAGCTCTAGTAGATCACAAACCGAATGGGTGAATGTTTGAAAACTGTTCGTTAATTAATACTTTTTCGTGGTACTATTTTATAAGAACACGAACGCGAACTGTCGGAGTTGATAGATTCATTTGAACGAAACAAAAATCCCTGATGCAATGAATGTTTAATTAAATTATATCTCCCTCTCATTTCAGGACTTGAATGGCCAAATGAATACTCCTCACGAAGAAGAGAATGCGCTTCCCAGAATGACATATGTACACTTCAAAACGATCAATTTGTCTCAACATTTCATGACGTCCATTTTGGGCATTTTCTCCTGTGCAGATCGATGGGTGCGCTCCGACATCGTGTATCCCTAACCGCATGTTGGTCGTGTGCGTCAGTCAGGTTCGTTCAGCTGTCCGGTATGATCGACGTAGGTTCCATGTTCGTAATCTACAAACCACGGGGCCTTTCAAGCATAATTCGCAACCCTAAATTCGCAGCCATAATGGAAATTTCTTCTTTTTGCCAGCAAGCGTGCATGAATTTTGGGAAATAATTAACGGGGACTATGGAATTTTAGCTGCCAACAGGAATCATCGACCAAAATTTGTTTGCACAAATGCACCTATGTATATTTTGCATCTCCAAAGACCATTTAAATTCTAGGAGGTTCCGAGAATTTTTTCCGGCGGAAAGCTACCTGAAATTTTCGTTAGTTGTAAGTGAGTCAACGTTTTCCACAATTTGCGGGTTTTTATCACCAGGCAACGTATTCACAGTCGGTGGTGTTTATATACCTTGAGCATTCGCTCACTTGAAGAAATCATCATAGTAAATGATTTTCAATAATACAGGAACTTACATTATACAAGGACTTTCTACACTATGAAGTTGCAAACCTGAAAATGCCGTATATTTCGACAAATCAATCCCATTTTGCGAATAGTGAGCGGCGTCGCACGTGGGAGTCTGTTTGCTCCCTTGGTTTGTATTTTTGTAGTCCAAGTGGACCATTTGTTTTGGACAAGTATCTACTAGCGAGGTTTGCATAATTTCTGAATTTGTCTTACACTAATGGTAGCGTATAGAAACCCAGCTCCGACTTTGTTTTGCCTTCCGGAGCTTTTGGTATTACGCGTCACCCGAATATACCGTTCGCCTGTTACAGATGGAGATGGTAGAGATGTTTTATTCAAAATCGAGAAGAAGGGTTTATTTGAACTGGACTTGTGCCAGTATTCGCTATCCTAAATGTGCCGTGTCACAGCACATTGGGTGTGGTTTTGGGTTATTTATAGTCCATTTGCTCATTTGTTTGCTTTTATAATATAAAACCTAGGGAAGAAGCGATACCTGATAGCGAGACCACTGTTGGGAAATAGTTATTAGCACCAAACCATTTGGTTGGAACGTAATGAAAAAGGGGCCCAAAAATTGCAGCACGGTTCACCCAAACAGCCTTGTGGTTATTTCTGTGACCAGATTCAATTCTACACCCCAACTGATGGTCGATTAGGCAAATGGTGGTCTTTTGTTTTGGTGTTTTTCGGAGAACGTTTACAATTACACTTAATTGCACATTGGGAAATATCGGCTCGTCCGTCATCTGGAACCAATATGGTGCTAACTGTGCGACGCATTACTGACTGGTCAAATCAGTCACCTGCTTTCATTAAGGCCAATTATGGTGGCAATTATTTATTTTTTGGGTTTGAAAACCGAACGCTCCTAATTCTCAAGATGCGATTGTCGTCTCCATTCACACGGATAATCAGCCGTTTCGCAAATATCCGTATATTTCAAACGGCCCATTCCAATCAAGCGTTTAGTCTGAACAAGTTGCAACAGTGATGGTGTTCTGGAGTTATCTTTAGATATAATTCAAACGTGTGAACCGGTTTACGGTGAGTTTGCGGGTAAGCCACCATGCTGAATAAAACCGGTAACGAGTAACCTGCATTGGGATATCTGCAAGAGGGTTCAGCCAGCGGGCTGCTATAACTATGATAACTGACACAAATGCGGACAAAAGGGGCACTTGCTTTCAGCCCGGCCGAACCATCTGCTGAATAACGGCAGGCCATATTTTGCGTTGAGGATCCAGCAGCGGACAAAAGTGGCACTTGCCTTCAGAACGGCCGAACCATCTGCGGCCATATTTTGCGTTGAGGATCCAGCAGCTTACTCGAAATTCCCACATTGCGCGCGCATAGGGATTGATTTAAGGTCAATGAACGTGGATCAGTGCGTCGTAGCCAGTGAACCAGCTCTTGTGTCCAGGGTGAGTATGAACCATATCCCACCGGAGACGAGTTCAGCTGTGCTGCCGAGCGCCAGGAGCTTCAGGGCCGAAACACATCTAGATCTTTTGTGGAGAGATCCAGCACATGACGACCGGGTTTCACGACACTGTTAGGCAGCGTCAATCGTGGAGTCTCCATGCTTAACAGTTCGATTATCCGGCCGTAGAAGTGGGATGAGGAATTAAGGTGACTCGCGGGAGGTGCATGAGTGTATGGTCTAGAGGAATAAAGCAGTTAGGAGGCATGTAAACACCATGAATAACAATGAGAGTGACGGCGTAGAACAACGTTGAGACAGATCCAGGTTCTTATTACAGCATGTAGCCTGAGGAAGCCATGTGGGAAACTAAATATCCAAAGATATCATTTCATGGAGAATTCCGCTGGGCAGGGCTTAACGTTGCAAACTTTCATATATCATGCAAAATAGTGGGTACTGTAAGCTGTGCTCCCAAGTTCCGAGCGGTCCTATTAGCAGAAGTCCAGCGACAGTCGGATTTTCGCCGAATACTGGTGAAGCTTTCCGGATTGTTAGGCGGGAAATACAACAGTAACCTGAAAGGTTGGATTAAATTTTATATGGTTATGGATTTCCGGGATAAGCCTGGGACCAAATAAACCTTACTCGTGGTCCTGATTGATGCCTCAGCTTCGGTATATCAAACTCCTACAATTTACTGCCGGAGACACCCCCAGTCTGTGATATGGCTGGAGGCAGATGAGGATATGTACAACTAAATATGTCCAAAATACATTGGCATCAGCGGAGTTGCCCAAGGTAGTTCGAGTCCACTAGCACTTTGAGGTGTTACACAGATGGGGACCGCTGCGTGGATGGAGATACGGTCGTCGTTATTATCGTGGTTCCCTTAAAGTGATTACAAAGTTAGAGTGAACCATGAGTACTGTGATGCCATACTCGTGACGCATCTTCACAAAAGAGGCTCTGGCTCTCCCGACTAGACCCCCGGGAATGAAATATATGTCCAGGTAAAAAAATGTGATTACTTCCTCAATCGGCCGGGCCGTTGAGTGCGATATTTAAATTATTAAATATGGCATGCACTATGAGAGCGTCGCATTGACGAACAGCGTTTTCTCCCGCGTACTTGACGTTTGCAAGAAAATGCCCCGGGACTTTTCTACCTCACCCGTATTAAAGGCCTTCAACTACCAGGCCGATGGAAGGGTTAAGGCCGAAATTAAAAGAGTAAAGCTCCGAATGAAGGCAATATAACTAGTTAATCCATGTGGAAGGTTCCTTTAGGACTTTACGCGTCTCTGAGGGTTGGCGCAAGCAATTTAAACAAAGCCCAGATTCTGTGGGGCACACCGTTGCTCCATAAAATGCGTCAAAGTGTATGGTTTATACGGTCAAAAAGTCATTTTCGATGTTCGAGGCCGATGGAGGGTTAAGGCCGAAATTAAAAGAGTAAAGCTCCGAATGAAGGCAATATAACTAGTTAATCCATGTGGAAGGTTCCTTTAGGACTTTACGCGTCTCTGAGGGTTGGCGCAAGCAATTTAAACAAAGCCCAGATTCTGTGGGGCACACCGTTGCTCCATAAAATGCGTCAAAGTGTATGGTTTATACGGTCAAAAAGTCATTTTCGATGTTCGAGGAGCTGCCGGCGGGCGGCATTGTGGTCGTTGCACATGCGCATCGTGTGTTCAGCCAGCCTACGAAGGATGCGACCATATAGCATCAGGAAAATACCACACTGTTTTTACATGGTATCCGAGCAACCTTTCTGGAAACGTGAGTCATGGCAACTGGGCCTCCAGCTGTAGCCATAGACCTCATTTTAGAGCTGATCGGCGTTCAAACAGTGATACTTCATTACCGGTAATTCGTAATCCATTTGAAAAACATATTTTAAAAGGAGCAAAAGTAGACACGGAAAGGACTTGGCTCTAGCTTACCAAAATTATTCCGTCGTTCATACCTTCCGAAACCCTCGTTAGGACAATTGGAATATGAACCGACAAGAAACGTCAAAGATTTTGGCAATCGAAAATTTGTGGCTTCGTCTCTAGCCAGGCTTATGGGGCTGGCGCATAATCTATCCCTGGGGTTGAATCGCGCAGGCAGTCTCCAATCCCTTCACCCGTACCATCCGACTATTTGACGAAAATTCAAAGTGAGTTAATCAGCTGGAGAAAGCTGAGCGAAGAGCTCCTGAATCTTAGTTAATAAAAAGCGCCTAGGAACAGCTGAAATCTCACACCACCTCTATGATTTTCATACAATTCGGAGACTACAGAAAGAAACTGGGGTTGCGTTCGTGCCTGTCATGTAAGTAAATTCAACCAATCACGTGAGGCCGATCGAACAGCCTTGGCTCAAGGTCAAAAGTGCGCTCCAAATACAACGATACTAATCGTAATTCTTGTGCTCGCTGACACGTGACAATATTCCTGTGTTTCCTAGGGTTCAGTCTTTCCGACACTTGAGTACTGAGGCGGGCATTGTAGCTAGTTAAAACACGGATTGATGGTGAAGACATCCGATGCTCGCTGCCCGAACATAGTTATAAAGTT
>NW_008751738.1:1431529-1471062 GCF_000715545.1 Opisthorchis viverrini
GCCCGATGCCCCGAAACCCGTGGACGGGTCCATGAACTTTGGTGGGCTTCGTCGGATGATACGATGTCACGTGCCGACCGTTTTTGCTCCAGTCCTTACCGCCATTTTCAACCGATCAACGCGAGTGGGCATTCCTCATGCGGGATTGAGGGAGACTTAACAAGCCGTTCTACAAAAGAGATCGGACAGTTCAGGGACTTTGGTCGTCGGGTAGGTCACAATGTTGTAGCAAACGCTCTGCAAGCACTGGGACAACATTAATTCCCTTATAAAAGATTCTGCGTTACAGACTTCCCTATGGGGTTTGAAATGTGGGTCAGGTCAGCATAGGAAAGCCCTAAAATGAACACTATTTTATTAGACTTGAGCAGTTCAGGAAGGGAATTATTGTGTGCCCATAATACTAGACACGCCACTACATGGTCAAAAGGAATGCTTGAAGCGAAAGATTCAAAGGATCGTTAATGAGATGCACTTGATTCGGAAACCTTAAAAACCTAACCTAGCTTAAACTGCGCATTTTCCGCCGATAGTTGGAAGACTTGGTGTTTCCTCCTGATGGACAAAGATGAGAAGTCTCTTCAGAATAAATACAGAATACGTTGAATAGAATAGAGAGTTGGACCGCGGGGGTCAAAATTCCACTAAACCCTGTTTAGTTTCAGCACCTATTTATGGACAGAACACTAACGGGTGTTCTAAACTCCTTGGGCGGTTGGCTGACCAAGAGAATCCGAGGTTTACGACCTAAGCATCTTTACGTATAACGAACTTAACGGGAAGACACACCGCGAAGGCTGTGTTTAAAGATTACAGAGTGTCACAGGCTCTCATATAGTCAATTTTCGAGAATCCTTACGACGTTCATCCGAACAGTTCAGTTCATTTTTTTACCTGCAAGCCGTGTGTGCTGGTGTACCGCGGTTCTAGATACTACACTAAGGTTCACCCAGAACAGGAGGAACTATGCAGTGATGGCCACACGTGGGAGGTGATGTCTCAATCAACTAATTGACCTTGGTTGGTTTTGTTTTCCCTGCGGAAAGAGAGCGGTGCAGTGGAGGTGGTAGCTGTGATGCAGGATCACCATTGGCTGAGCGACCGTCATACCTGTCAGGGTAGCTAAACATTGATTAGTCTTGTCTCGAAATCCCAGTGCTGCGGGATGGCAGTTACAAGCGCGGCTGAGTTGACCCACAGTTGCTTGCTTGCTGGGTTCCCAATTCATGGACTGACAGCCCTCGGTCATCTCTATCCGATGCATGACTACGCGAAGAGGATTTTGTGAAGCAATCTTCTGGCCTATGAGGTGCGTGTCCTAACCAGCGCAACCCATGGGATTTGAGCAACGAATATATCCAAAGCGAGTTACCCCTCCTGAAACCATCCAACCCACCCCAGTAGTACCAAACTGGTGTTCCCACCAGATCCGCGCAATGCTTCAGAGATACTGATGGTCAAACACGTAGCTCTCTTCAATACCCATGGGCCATGTTTCTGCTCCACTAAAAATCATCCAGCTGCAGCACCACTTCGGTGCCTAACTGGCATTCTAGGGTGCCCACGTGTAGACATGGAAGTCGAGAGGGAGAGGTCGGGTTCGAACCACGGACTTTCCGGTCAGTAAATTCGCGCTCTAACTACTGGACCCCTGAGTAGAACCATGAGTGTCAGGTTGTGGCACTGTGTACTGTAGCCTTGACGGTCGAGCTGATTTCATACTGACGTCACAAAAGTCGGGGGTTAGCAACTTCTGCCTTGGCCCACCCGATTCGAGAGGTTATATAGCCTCCAGCTAGTCGACGGGAACTCATGCAAATGTCCAGGTAAACAAATTCATCTACCACATCGATTGGCTTGTCTGCAAGTTTTGGTTCGATTCCACCCAGTCTTGTGGCAGCAATTTACATTGTAGCTTTGAAACGCATATCAAATCGTGCAGCAAAATCATTTAGGTTATTTGAAATGGTTTACATTTCTGAGGGATGTGAACCAAAGAAAGCGAATCGTCCACATACCCACTGTTTGGACGAACACTCCTGGAGCTTACCAGGCCCCAAGGTTCCAGATACAGGCACAGGAACTTCAATCCGTAGATCAATAACAAAGGTGAAGAAGAGTCGTGAGATGGGGCAGCCTTGTCTTACCTTACTGGACATGATGAAAGTCTGCCGTATACTCACACGCACCCACGAGTTTGCGCACTATGCCCTCGTGGCGGGTGTAAATCTGGATGACACACCTTTAGTCCCTAGACACCTCCAAAGCCTCTGAAGGTCGATAGAATCAAAAGCAGTCCTCAGATCATGAAAAACGGCCAACATGAGACAGTTAAAAGGCTCGCGCCGTTCCATAAATTTCCCCAAGGTAAATATTTGCTGGACAGGGGCGACATGGCTCAGTGGTTAGAGCGCGAGAAGTCCGTGGCTCGAACCCGATCTCTTCTCAACTTCCCCCATCTAGGCTTGGGCAACTTGACAATATTCTAGCCGTCGTGCTTCCTTCTGGTGGCATGACAGCTAGACACAGAAAGGGTGGGACGTCTCAACGATCATATCATTTTTTGGATACACACAGCCAGGGTGAAATTCACCTTGATTATCAGGATGTCTCCGCCGATAAACTATCGATCTTAGCAAAATAATGTCGCAGAGCACTTGAGATGCAATGGCTACAAGGCTGCTGCCACGATGGTGTTTGCACGACCTTTTGCGCGATCTAGATGGTCCTCGAGGCGCTTCACTCCACTGGTATTCTGTTTTCGTCCCAATTGTCCGCAAGAGGGTCGCACCGCTTTCCAGAGGTTCGGGACTCAGAACATCCGAATCAGAAGCTTTGTCCCGTTCGAAAATGTTCAGCCCATCACTCAAAAGGAAAGCCTTGTGATGAATTGTTTCGCTGTTGTTTCGTGGTTGATAGAATCGTCTGAAACGGTGCACTATCTTTGTCTCCAGCGAAAGCCTTCCCCATCCTCTGGGCCTTCGAAACCCCCCAGAATTCTCTATCGTTCTTCAGGCTCCCGATTTCCCGGTGTGCGCTATCATAGACGCTTGTTGCTGATATGGCCTTCCTAGCAGCAATAAGGTGTGCTAATCTCGAAGATATTCACTGCTCATTTGGATGGCTTGGATACAGTTCTGGAAGCCGAAAGCACGGTTTATCTAACTAGCCTCCATTCAGCCTTCAAGCGGTCTTCGTCAGCAGCATTTCTGTGTGTCTCCAGTAGCTTTCTAGCCGGAGCAGCTCGATACTCCTGAGCTACTGAAACTTGTCAGGGTTGTCGAACGGAGTTGTTCCTCGGTACACATAATGCTGACGGAAATCTAAGTGATAACCGGACCCGCACAATGGTGTGATCGGAGTCAATTTGTGCACCTCAGGAGGAGCGGCAATCTTTACTTGAGATCCCAAATCTGTAACTGATAATCACATTATCGAGCTTACTCCATGACTGTATTGCGGTTACTCGCTTCCATGTAACTCAGTGTGAGTACTTATGTGCTGAGTTCATAGTGGCTAGAAACAGACGATGTACAGCACACAACTGAATAAGTCGTCCCCATTATCCGTATGCTAAGCATTGACTCCAAACCAGTTCCTTAACGATCTTCCTTCCTTCTTTTCGTCCAACTTAGACTTTCCCGTTACCCGTCAGAATTACTGTATCTTTTTTCTTGCTGACCGAAGCGGTCGCAACATTTCTTGATAAAGCTGGCGCTTCTCGAATTCGAGACTGCAGTCTGTGGGAGTGCAGGCTGGCAGAATAGACGAACACTGTTTACCTCATATTAATTGAACCAGACAACCGTATAGCGCATATACTACTCTCAACTGGGGTCCGGTCCAGAAAAGCGTTTTCAGTCTGGGAAATTAGTTCAACTTCTACACTGTAGATACCACAAGCCAGCGGATCAGTATAACCGGATATCCGAAGAGTGAAATGTGCAACATCCGAGCTCGTCCTAAGCGGCTTGAGGTGCACGACAGAAGTGAGGTCTTATATGTGTGCTTCAGAGACAGCACGCATCAGTCGAGAGATAGAACGAGCATGGGCATGAACGCGCGTGCTAAAAACGATGTGGAACAGATACCTTGGATTCAACGAGAATTTTAGTTTGGCCTATTTTCCTGGACAGAAGCCTACATACGCAGCAACTGCAGCTAAATGCATCAGGACTTTAGTAAGGGACGTGTGGGCAGGAGCCAGTGAACAATGAGCTGCTACGTTGAAAATACTTCCCATTTGTCCTGGCCGATGTAGGGAGTTTGGTTGAGGTACTCCACCTTGAGCCTTCGACTCAAAAGCCGGACCCACAAACCAGTGGGAGAAGGTGGTGTTTTGTTCGCGGACCCTGCCTCTAGCTTATGATTTAAAAGTCTGGAGCGCGAGACGGCTGCTGGGGTTTTATTGCGGGGGCCCCACCGTAGCTACTAACCTATTAGTCCGATTCGTTTAGCTGCAGGAGGCTGGTCTAGCCCGAGTATGTACAGAGTAGAGCATAACTCTCAGACTCCTAATACGGCTGAGCACAGCAGGCACCTTTTGAGCAGCACCAGACGCTTTGGTTTCAAAAACATTCCTGTCGTGTTGAATAATGCACAGGCAGTTACGGTCCACCGTTGGACGATCGGAGTGTGTTGTTTAGGGTCATGCTCATTTCTTCCCGTCCTTCCTCTAGGAAAGCAGGGCAGCTGCTTCCATAAATATGGGCATGAGAGTCGTCTTCATACCTCTATCGCAGATGATGGTACGGTTTTACATCTGGAACTCATACTACGATTTCTTGGAGCATGGGTACTCACTGTACTTCGGGCTGTTCTCCGTTGGCCTTCGTGGTATGTTTGAACGGAGAGAGTTTGGATCATTGCGCGAACTTAATGATCGGAGGTCTGTGTTTCGAACCCAACCTGGGCATCTGCATTGCTTCTTTCTAGGCTTGGGCAACCTGGTACTATCTCAACCCTCGTCCTTCCTTCGGGTGTCATTGCAGCTTAGCACCGAATAGGTGTTATACCTGAACGATTATTGTTCTCATTTTCACCATTAATAATTATTTTTAGGAACTGATTTTTAGTCAGTGTAAGCTGTTAAGTCGTTGTTTCGCAGACATTATTTTAGTTTCTGAAGTTCTACTACGCCTTTGTGTCATTATACCTTGTCTGGTCACAGAGCCGGATGTCACCTGCGTTTATCAAAAGGTGGTGATCAGGTCGTTGAAGCTGATTTCAGAACAAGAATCCGTTCCAACAAACAGGACAGTCGCAACGCGTTTATCCAGAAGAGGTATCCGAAGCGAATCCTCCAACTGTGTAGGTATGAGTTGCTCTGATAATACCGTTACACATGACCTAATCACGCGCATCCGAGCACCAAGTAGGGATTACATTAACCATATCTTTACATTACGTCAAGTGCCTGATCATCGTCACATACAGTCGATCAATTGTGGCGGTCCCTCTTGACTCCAAATTGGCCTTCGATCCCATACGTAAATCGGCCAACGAGCAATGTGAAGGCTCTTCGAGCTATCTTGACCCACACTTAGGGTTGCGTTTGGCTCTAAAGTGATCCTTCAAAAGCTTCCTCCACAACTAATTGGGTTCACCAATGTTATTTCATTTCCCTGGGTTTGTTCTATTTAGTCATTTCTACCTACATCATGTATACCCTTCAAGATACCACATGATGAGGTCTCGAAATCACGGTGCTCTCTGATATTATTCCACACGGTTTGATCTGTCATTGGGAGAGGCAGATTGGCGATAGTCAGGCTGGATTTCCCCTGACTGGGACTGCATTCATAATATCTTCATCTTGTGACAAGTGTTGGGACTGCGCCATTCCTTCCAACGACCAACAGTGGACATATTTCTGTATTTCAAATGTATTTTTGATCCTGCTGGTCGTCCGAAACTGTGCTACTCTCTGGAGATGAAGGGTATCCCTTCTACATTCTTGTCTCAAAAAGGCGATACACACATTCTCCTGTGAACGTGTACACATCTATGACGAATTCTCTCCTGGGTTCATCACATCCAGTCATGTCAGGTATGGATATCCTCTGTCACCCTTTGTCTTCAACTTCGTAATGGATATGCTTCTTGAATATCCTCTTTCTACCTCGGAAACCTCGGGGATTTAAATACTCCCGGGGCGTTCGCTCACGAACACTGGACAGCGGACGGACTACTCATCAATGCACAGTTTGGACCATCGCCTTCAATGTGTGACTCTGATTTCCTTATTCTCCTTATTCTCGGTGAATGAAGCTGGCACCAATGCTTTAAAACTGACAGACTGACTGGACACGCCCATACGTTTGAAGTTCCGAGCACTGCATGTGCGCGGAAAAAATACTACTTCGAAAAATGTCTCGAGAATCAGACGGTCACGAATGAATATTTTTTTGGCTCATATCAAAAGTTGAAACTATGGTGGACTTTAATAGGATCATGTACAAATCCCAGTAATTAGCAAGTATTCCTTGTGGTTTTAACTCGAGAATCGACGGTCACGAATGAATATTTTTTTGGCTCATATCAAAAGTTGAAACTATGGTGGACTTTAATAGAATCATGTACAAATCCCAGTAATTAGCAAGTATTCCTTGTGGTTTTAATGGGATGTTTGAGGACGCAGTACAGGTCATTCAGTTCTGAACCTTGATTTGGCACCGTAAGAAGTAACTTTCGATTGTTCACGTTTTCATCTTATCACTATCTAACTTTACTTCTTATAGATCCGAATGGCTTAAATCTCGAAATTCATCATACCTGATGAAGCCTATTGGTCGGGCTGCAAGCGTTGCCCAGGAGGCTCTCAGTCTCCTTGAGGCCTACTTGGATATTGATGACGATGGTTCACATGCAAGTGCTCTGCGTCCCAAGTCGGCGACCCAGGCCAGAAAGTCTTGTGCCACTGTCCAACCTGAACCAGCTAACATTGATCATAAACTTAAGAAATTCAGTCTCCGAGAACCCTGGCCACAAGTAAATGCACATTATTCCGTCGATTATTTTTTGAGCAGTCTGGTACTCCTTCAAAGTCTCACTGTGGCTTATGTGGGCAAACTGTGCCAGACGGCTTAAAGCCACCTGATTCTACCAAGCAGAACACAACATGTAATTTTCACATTTCGGAATCACCTGCGAGCGAATCGACTTTTGAGCCTACTTCCTTCAAGCCAGATGATAAGGGGAACAGTGTACCAAGATATCCGATACAGTTGATATCGAGTGAGTCTATTCTTGTTAACCCTTTACGAATGTATTTTAGACCCATTTATTTGAAAGCTTTTCTTTGAGACTCTATAGTATTATTTCAGAAATATAGAAGTATCCTGCACACTTTTGACACAACGTAGCCGGGCGCTGCTACAGAAGAACGTTTGATCTCCAACCTGGACAAATGTTTCCTTTTGGGATGGGTACTGAAAATGAAAAATTATTATTAGTCTTCAGACCTACGATGTGTGCTCTTCCATGGAGAAACATAGCTTGTAAGCGCAATCGAATATGATCCAGGTTAGCGATGAGCTGAAGACAACAGAATCACACATTTCACATTATTCCGAAGTCCCAGTTGCCTTTGAAACAGCTGTACAACCACCATTAAAGCAGAAGCTAGCACAAAGGCGCGCAGTATTCGCCCGGTACTAAACAGAAACGTTCAACAAATCGGGAGGAAGAAGGCTCCTACCCTATCGCTGTCATTTTCCCTTCCGCTTTATCGATTCTGCATGCCAGATAAAAACGGTGTCTTGTGACCCCCAGTGGCATGAAACTCTGCTCATTAAATTGGTAAACCTGCGCCAGTATCGACCCACTCCAGATGGTCGCTTTTGACTAGATGGCAGCAAATAACAGACAAGCAACGCTGGAGGATTTCGTCCCTACCCTTAAACGGAACTTGGGAATTCCTCAGGATCAGCAGCTCGGTGAATCTCGCGGGACGAAAGATGTTCGCTTACTTCCGAAGCGGTTGCAGTTCCCAAGTTTACTGCCATAGCAGTGTCGGTTTTCAAAGAGACTGCGGGCATTGAATATGCTGTTGTTGTTTGTGTGAGTTATTTGCCGCTATCTGGGTGAAAGTGACCACACAAACCAACCGCGCTGAGTCGAAGTGGCGGCCGTTTACAGAATGGGTGGTCGCGATGTGTGACAACCACTGCATCGTCTAGTTTAGGTCGTTTCACGAAAAAGCATGAATTCGAAACCAGAGAGTAGCAAGCAGGATTCCGGCCTGCATAGGCTGTGTGAACCACGTTCTCACACTCCGTCAAGTGTTAGGCAACGGTACGCGTATAATGACCCTACAATATTGACGTTCATTGTCTTCAAGGGTGCTTTCGATTCCGCTAACCGCTTCATTCTTTCCCACAGGCTCGCGCAACAGGGTACGCAAAATCATGTTTGACATCAGAAAGGTATGTCACTGGGTTTCGAAGGACGCGTATAACAAACCACAGTCCAGGTTGTATTGTTATGCGGCTGCGAGCCTTGGTCTATTCGAGCGGAGCGTGTCAGAATTCTTCAAGTCTTTGACCACGGATGTTTCACAGCTATGTCTGGAATGGGTTCGAACTAGCGAGTTCAGCATGAGGTGATCAGGAGACGGGTTTCGGGTAAGACAACGGCGCTTCATTTAGAGAATGCATCCACCACTGCGAGCTCAGGTGGCTGGACTAGCGCCTACCGAAAAGAGTGTTGTTTTCCATGCCTAATTCGGAGCGGACGAAATCTGGTGGTGGCCAGAATCCGACATGGCACAAAGAGATGATGGATGTCACGAAAAGTTGGGGTGCGTTTGGTGCCGTTCACCTTCCAGGATGGGTTCCACGTGACTCTGTCTGCTCTTGTTTGGAGACATTGCACTATATGGTGGCTAACCTATGTCAGTGGCGTTCATGATATCGGTCTCTACTCAGATTATTCAACTGAGTGTTCGAGGCACCTCGTTTGTTTGTAGTGGGCTAACCATAGCCCCCCATACCTATCTCATTTTTTCTTTCCATGATAAGGTTTTCCTCGGATAAATTGACATGTTGTACAGCAATGCCACTATCAATGATGATACTAACTGAGAACATCACAAACGAGATATTCAGCTGGATTCCAGATGATTATCCCACCAAGACCAAATTGATGTGCAAATGAGTGTATAAGTCGAATTTCGTGCAATTTGGGTTCAAGTGCGGCATAGGTTGAAGAAAAACTGGGGGCCAGCGCCCACCTGATGATCCCCCTGAGGAGCGAAACCGGTCGCAGTTGTGGAAGAGTTTCCAGTAACCTTATGAGTGGCGCGTTGCATCTACTGATGCACATAGTTTTTTGAATTTTGCGTGCCTTGCATTTCACTAGAGTTCCCTAGAATGTTCTCAAGCCCGATGCTCTCCCGCAAAGCTAAACCGGCAGTCACCATCAGCCAAGAGGCCGGAAAACAGTGGTACAATGTCTGGCTCAGCGATGAAGAAATTAAGGAAGAATGGTGAATCGAAGACAGTGGTATTGATGGTGGCACAATAACCACTGGTACTGTTATCAATATCGGGTTTACGGACAATTATTTTACTGTACTCGATAAAATAATTGACTTACAATAATGATGTTTCCGTAAAACTTTGTGGTGTGTCGTCGGTCGTTTTCAAACCCATTCTTGCTTTTTTTTATCATTGATTTGTATCCAACAAACTGAACGCAACGTGAATGGTGTTTTCTCACCCTACGCCATCTAGTCCAGTCATTCATCTAACTGGTGCACGGCTTCACTGTGTAAAGGGTTCCATTTCCCCGTAGTTTGTATGCGTGAACCCGAGTTGCGCCTGCATTTCGGCAGGTGTTAAATCTCTCACATGAACGTTTAGCTGACAGTTGATGGGTATCAGGAGAAATAGACTGTCCCCTAAACACGGTTCAATGAACCTCCAACTTCGAAACAGCGCACCCTCGAGTGGCCATCTTGATCACATGACCAAGTCTACCGTAGATTTTATGGCCTACCTATTTTAAACTCGGGCCTATGGTGTATGGTTGGGTTATTGATTGGGTTTCCCTTCAATCTTATGATCACGTAATGACTGCGTCTGACCGATCTACACTACTTTATCTTCGAATTAAATGAATAGGCTGAACAAATAAAAAACGGGATAAAGTCCACACCACGGTGTGTGGGTTGCGAGCTTTGTGGGGCGTGATTACTTTGGGCCTACGTGACATTTTCAGGGGTCTTTGTATTTATCTACCTCATTGAGGATTTACCTATTGACGTTGTTCCATTCTTACTATTTCTGAAGCTCACTCAGCACTTTGGTGTTTTCCGACTTAAAACTTTCACTCGTAATAGTCTGAGAATTCCTAGTCGCAGTGAGATCACGTTAGTGAGAACTGGTGCGTCTTCCTTACTTTTTTCCGTGGTGTTTCAGTAGACATACTATCTAAGGTCTTCATGTTAAGTCACGTTTCCTCAACCCTCGTTTGTTTCCTCTCTGTTATTTGGGTAGCTTCCTCTGAAGTTAGTGGACCGCCTTCGCCTCAAGAAGTACCAATCAGTCCATCTCATTTCGTGCCCTTGTGCTGCCCGTCCGTTGTGGGAGATGATGAGGCTTCAGACGGTGACAAATTTGATGTTGTAGAACGGCAACACAGCGCATTCTCTATTTCTAGCAGTGTCGAGCCACAAAGTTCTCTCACGTCTGACGTCACTTCTCGCACACCTTCGCGCGTAAGATCTAGTGGATTACTTGCATCCTTCCTGCCGACTGATGCCCATGTTTCGGTGTTGCGTAGTCGTAGTATGGGCAGTGAGGCAGCCCGTGGTAAGAGCTGTGTTCCACCAAACGGCATGTTGGAAACTTCTGTACCTACAAGTACTGCTTTCGGAAGATGCGTAAGTGTCCCATCCGCTCCGAATCAAATGTTGCGTCAACCAGGATCGAAGCCAAAACGCTGGGGCCGCTTTAGCATTTTTCGTCACAAGAAGCACCAAAAGGGGATCGAAAAGGTTAAGTCCTTTGGATCTCTTCCGTTTGGAGCAAAAATAACCTCTCAAGAAGCTCTGCGCGAGGGAGATGAACCATCCACGACACGACTTCGGACCCCTAGGCCATCACGAGGACAAGCCGCGTTATCTGCTTTGAGTCATTTGCTACCACGGCGGTTTCGTTACGATCACGACGAGCAGTCCACACCCTATTTATCTGGAGGTATCGGTCTTCTCTTTGGCGAGCACACGCTCGGCCAATTTAGAAGGAAAAATCGGTTTTGGAAACGTGGAGAGCGCCCTGAACGAGAAACATCTGATGTTGCTGCTTCATCTGTAAGTTTTCCATCTCACCTTTTTTCAGTGAGCATTTTGACTGTAGATTTAATTTTAATGGTGTGCACTTCAGATAGTTCGGCTGATTTTGTTTCGGTTTCTGTGAAGAGCTTTAGCCGCCAAATGTCCATGGTTCTGTCAGAATCTTTTTTGGCTTTCACAAGATTCCCCGTTCCATAGAATCAGAAACAATCTCAGTTTTGTATGGTCGTATACTGAGATTTCGGCAAAATTTCCGCAAGGAAGCGTGGACTGGCTGATCAAAAGGCGTGTGGTCCGAATCCGTTATCTTGACTACTGCTTTCTAGGCTTGGATAACCTGGGATAGTCTCCGCCCTCTTGCTTCTTTCTTGTTATTCCAACCAGACACTGAAAGTTGGATAGTCTCCGCCCTCTTGCTTTTTTCTTGTTATTCTTCCTTCTTGTTATTCCAACCAGACACTGAAAGTGTGTTACAGCTGAACCATTTTCATACTACTAAATCCTTAGGCTCTCAGAAAATTTCTGAAGTTTTAGTCGTACTTCTTCAGTTTTTTGGATTCATATGGTTGGGTGCAGTCGAAATCCCTTCCAACTAAGGTTTTCGTTCTTCATTAATGTTGAATTAGTTATTAACTTTTGCTATTTTGTTGTTTGTTATAGACCAGAATATAAGACATACACCAAGGGATTTGGATAATGATAGATATTCCGTCCTAGGTGTGGTATCATTTTTGCGGTGTCAACTCCCATACAAGGACGTTCATTGGATTAACACCCATTAATTTTCTCTGTTTCCTCAAATACTGTGGGCGCAGGTAGTGCCCCCTCGAGGAGTATCCAGCGTCTCCTTGGAGAAAACTAACGAGCAAGTCACTCAGCCGCAGTTTGTGGCAGATGCATTTTCTAAAGCAAACTTTCAACCAGGTCAGCGTTCGCCGTCAGATATCTATTCGATTGCAGCTTGGCGCAGCAACCCTAGGCTCCTGGCAACGCATGAAATGGCACACATATATAAAGAGTTAATACAAACGGCGGAGGGAGATCGCTTGAACGCTTCGGCCGCAGAGGCTTGGGGTAACGTTCACGTAAGTTTACTTTTCATTAGTCTGTGTCTATTCTGATCGAGTTGCCCAATGCAGTGAAACCAGTCTCCGGTGACCATCGGTGACAATGAGCTGCTAACAAGCTTGATCCTGCGATCCTGTGGGCTATACTAGGTGGGATACTGTTAGTTACGGTTGGACAATGCTAGGAAGGCCAAAAGGTAACAAGCAAACAAAGGGTGATGAGCCTCGTGCTATGAGTATTCACCTTATTAGGCTAGCTGGGCGTAAAATCGTGCTGTCCTCAGCGATGAGAGTATGTAAGCAGGTGATCAGTTTTTCATTAATAATGGAAGCAACGATGCTACTTTTTTCGATGCAGCACTGGTTAGAAAAGGCCTGTCGTGCGCCCCGATCACTCGAAAATTACCTGTGGTCGCCGGCGAGCTATTTAATGCGGCCGAAAAGCATCCTAATCCTTCCAGTAGCTCCGTACAGCTCCAGACGCAAATGCTGCGTTCAGCAGCATCAGGAACCAGAATTCCACACAACCTTCCTGCACCCTCGGGTCAGACTAACCCCTTATTGCCGAATGGGTCGGACTTCCAATCTACTGACTGCTGGCTAAAAAAACGTGAAACCCGCCGACTTGTCGGTTTGAGTCAAGAGCTTATGCTTGGAGAACATAAGCGGGACTCATTCTTTGGCTGGGCATAATTTCGTATATCCTTGTCCATTGATACCCATCCTCAAACATTTCCCGCTCAACCAACAAACCTGAAGGGTTCCTTCCACATGGGAGTTCCCAACGTCCTTACCTTACTTTAAATAGGTCAACGGGACTCTCTGGTACAGACCTTAAATCGATGCATATTGTATATTCGAAGTGCGCATGCAAGACTCGTGCATAAGTGACCCACGCGTTTGAAATCTCACCCCGGGCCACCGATGGTTGTAAATTGGTATATGTCTTACCGAAACGGCACTCAGCTCAGGGGGGGGGGGGATGCTTCGCGTGTCTGAATCCCTGTAAATAATAGTTTTTGTGCCGTCCAGCTGTCTAGTACAATAATGGTCAATTCCAACGGTTTTCCTGTCGGAATCTGTCAGGCCAGGTTTGTCAGACGAAGAATACTGATAGTCTTATCCATGTCCTAGGAAAACACACCTTGGTGGTCTATTCTGAGTCGAAGCTCATTTCACAGGCAAAGGAGGGCGATAGGCTGACCTTCATCTGTTTCTATCCAGCACCGGTTTCACACACGAGCTCTTGCACCGTGTAATCCGGTGGCCATCATGCCCACATCGACCATGTATCCAACTAAACTGGGTTGAGATACACGCGGAGTATTAAAATTCGGAATTTTCGTTCATTCGGTGGCATGCAGATCACTTCGGATAGTGCCACGATGCGTACACTTTTAACGGTACGATACAGGCGTTCACAAGGTGAAAAAATGCATGCCTATTTATTACTTCAGAACAACAAGCGGTGCAGCACTGTTGACCCGAGCTAGCTCCAAAACTCTGCAGAGGCAAACTGAACCATTCTACCTAGGACAACCGGCTTAGCGCATGGGAACACGTGAAAATGGTTAAGGTGACAGCGTTTGAAACTGTTTGTTTCGGTTCTTTGACAAGACCAAACGAACAGTGACTCCGATTGAATTCAGGAGATCTATAGCGGCCTCGCCCGCGATCGATTTCACCCTTTTTGGACTCATCAGGTGGGCGAAGTCCCCGAGTTCCCTTCAATCTTATGTCCTACGGGAGCCAAAATTAGACACAATTCACGAAGCCCCCATAGTTGCTCAATAATTTGGTTTAATGTGCAGACTCAACAGCCTAACTGAATCGCTCGTCTATGAGGGACTTTTGATTCATTCACTTAGTCAGCCAGTCGGTCAGTCAGTCAGTCAGTCAGTCAATCAATCAATCAGTCAGTCAGTCTACTAAGCTTAAGGAAAACAAGGGAATGAGAGTCATCTGGGGGAAATGGCTCAGTGATTGCAGCCGGAAATCTCTGACCGGATGGTCCGTGGCTCGAACCCTACCTCTACACCTCACATGTTTGCACTACGGCTGACAGTGAGATTCAGCTCCCGCTTTCTGCCTACACGTGTAGGCCTCTTGTTTCAAGCAGTGATGGTGAGTGGTGCAACAATAACGGAAGGGCTGTTAGTGATTCGCACATGAGGCATCCCTAGAATCGTTCCTTGTTCCCGCTGCCATGACCGTGAGTTTAGGTGCTCTTCGATAGGTATCCGTTGGCGTTCATCACACCGTTCTTGGCTTACTTGGACCAATTTCTTTCCTGCAGTTTCCGTTTACAATCATTTTCCTTTTGGTCAACCTAAGCTAAAATATAGATTTGTTTTTCGTTTTCGAAAAAGTTTGGTGACAATCAATCGATTTATTGCTGGGCCACTTTTCGCTTTTGACACAAAAGCTTCGTCAGGCCGTGACTAGGTTCCGAGGTTGATCGAGATTTAAGGCGGAAGGAGAACCAATCAGCTAAGTCAAGCTAAATCTCTGTTGGGTGTCGGCCGAGGGATTTTAGTGTGTTAGAGTGGTTGAACAAGTGTTGGGTCGGTGGGGAAACCTACATGTGTTTGGGTCCTGCCTAGGGTCTAGTTCTTCTGGTTCGGTTCATTTGATGGTTCCTCTTGAACTTCGTTTGAACCTTCTGTTAGTCTGTGTGGGTGAGCTAGTGCTAAGAGAGTTGTGTAGGAGGGATGCTGTGACCTTTGGTCGGTTGGGGTTTCCACCCCTACCCCCCGGTTTTTTCTAATGATCCTAAGTGGATTGACAACCACACCGTCACGTGTCAACTCGGCTTATCTAAGACCGCTTTCCATACGCTCGCTAGCTCCACACCCTCGATTCTATTCACGCTGTGATGCTTAGTGATTTCCACCGCCTCGGCTATCAGCCGTTGTGGTGTGAATCGCAGTCCCCGTCTTAAGACTTCCACATTCTCCAGATCTATTCTATGTCCCGTGTCTAAGGCATGTACCGCCATCGCTGAGTCTTTGACCAGCGTTTGGTATTCTTCTGCATTCCTTAGTGGCTTGTTAATCCTTCTTTCATGCTCACCAATTCTGGTGTGCAATTCCCTGGCAGTTTGTCCTATATAAACCTTAGCACAATCGTTGCAGTTAATTTTGTACACACAATCCCTAGTCCTTTCAGCCGGCAGGGGATCTTTCAATTGCACCAAAACTGAGCGTAGCGTTTTCCCCTTCTGAAAAGCTACTCCAATGTTGGCTAAGTTCAACAATCTTCGAATAACCTCCGATGTTCCTGCTTTATATGGAATGACTGCTGTGCCAATCCATTCTTTACTGGGTCTAGATACTGGAACCAATATCTTCCTTAGTTGTCGCCTAATCAAACTCACTGGGTATCCTATTTCTTGAAGTTTGTTGGCAATCTCGATTTGAGCTGCCGTCCGGTCGATCTCTTCTGTGCACAGCGCTCTAACTCGACGAAACATCGATGAGACAATGCTGGCGTACACGGACTTTGGGTGTGCTGATGAATAGCTTAAGACGGTCCCCGTGTCTGTTGGTTTCTGGTAGACAGTCGTTTTCAATTTCCCACCAACCTTATGTGTTATACAGCCCAGAAAGGGTAATGTGCCCGATGTGGACTCTATCTCCACGCTAAACTTAATGTGTGGGTTTAAACTATTGAGATAGTCGTGGAAGCTGTTTACGTTGTCTCGTTTGATCACAACAAACGTGTCGTCAACATAACGCCAAAAACTTTGGGTGGACAATGATATCCGGCCAAAGCTATTTGTTCGAAGTCCTCCATGTAAATATTGGCTAAAACTGGGGATATTGGAGATCCCATTGCAAGGCCTTGTTCTTGTGAGTAAACAGTTGTGTCAAAAACAAACTTATCAAGATTCAAACACACTCTTATGCCCTCAACTATTTCATCCACCGAGAGCTGTGTCCGTTCCCCGAGTGTCGTGTCTGCCAGTAACAACCTCTTAGTTACCTCCAGAGCATCTGCCCTAGGGATGTTTGTGTACATTGATATTACGTCAAAACTCACGAGGACTTCGTCCATCTCCAAAGGAAGCCCTGCGACCTTGTTGGCAAAGTCATACGAATTCCTAATGAAGGTGCTTGATTTCCCCGTGAGCGGTTTTAGTATACTAGCTAAGAATCTGGCCAGTTCATGCGGCGGCGAGCCTATACCATCCACTATTGGCCTTATCGGTACATCTGCCTTGTGGATTTTTGGCAGTCCGTAGAGTCGCGGTTGAATCGCACTTTTTGGATACAACCGATACCACTTACATTGCCCCAAATGGTTTATTACGCATCTTAAATATCTCCCAACTTCAACCTTACTCTTATTCATTATTGAAGTAATACTGCTACCGGTTATTTGTCGGTAGGGTCCATCGGCGAGGTGTTGCTTGACCTTTTGAAGATAGTCGCTCTTATTCATCACTACTGTGGCTTTACCCTTATCGGCCTTGGTAATGACAATACTATCTACCTGTCTCAGTGTGTTCAGCGCTGTCCGCTCTGATGGTGCAATATTTGGAATTCCCGGCTATTGGGATTTCAGGACTGTGACCAGTTGTATCCGTAGCTTCTCAGCTTCCGCTGAAGGAAGCTTTTGAAACACTGACTCTACACTAGGAATTATCTCCCCCGCTGTTATTACTTTTTTGCTCACAGCGAAGTTTAACCCCTTTTCCAACAGACAGCGTTCGTGTTCACTCAGTGGTTTATCTAACAAGTTAACTACACTACAGTAATTGGTGGATGGTTTCTTTGTTTCTATGACTTTTTTGGGGCCCTGAGTCATGGAAAGCAGTTGTTCGAACTTAGGGATCTGCCTATCCTTGCATTGCCGGCCCTGTGCAAGCTTCACTTCTGTGGCTTTGGTGTTGAGCATCTGGAAGTCGGTGGTTGAGATTGCGGTCTGAAGAGTTTGGCTGAGTTGACTGGCGTGGCGGCGTACATCGGTTAAACGCTGGGTGGTTAGGTAGATCCTCTGCTTGAGGAATAACTTGGCCGCTGACAAAGCAATTTTAGCAGAAGCAGCTTACATATCCGGTGGTTTCACAATCAGGGAGTTGGGAATGATGCTGTGCTTTAAGCATCTAATGTTGAATACGCGATGGTTCTCCCATTTTGCCTCCAGTCCCGCCAATCGAACGTACTCGCTTGACATTTTTCGAACATGAAGTCCGTAGGTATGTTCAATCACGTAGAAAATACTAGATTTGTTTTTGTTTCGTTTGAGAAACCCTCATGTTGACTAATGTAGTATATATAAGCAGCGCAGATTTGCCAGTCTGTCTCTGTCCGAGTACGCATCTATGAACTTCACCGAAGCCCTCCATCTTATGTTCAACTTGTCGGCTGGCTCCTCGTCAGTCCAGCTACTTCGTAAGCATGACTAAACGGAGCCAACCATGTGCTTACTCGGCTTTTTTAATGACGTTTTTAAATTTTAGGATCTTCAACACTTTTCTGTCTCCAATGGTTTTATAGAGTTTTATTTTATGTGAAAGTGCTACCCTATTGTTGTTCATAATATGAAACTGAACAACGGACTTTTCACGCTCTTTTTCGGTATTCCTTAGATGCAAACGACTTCGACAATCCAACATCCTGATCTCACCGTTTCCTTTTATTGTTCTTCCTGGCTAATCTGTATGCTGTCCTGGATAGGAATTTGTTCTTGGATGCAAAAGTTCACCGTCGGACGTCGCAGCTTACAGAGTGAGGTGTTACGATCCAGTGTACACAACTATCAGATCAAGCACTCTAAACCGGGATATAATCGGTAGGGTAACGTTGAACTCATCAACTCTCACTTTCTAGATGGACTCCCACTTGCTTTTGTGGAGTTTGTTTACCTGTAACAATGGAGTTTTTACGAATTTTCAGTGCATCCCGCAGTATTCCCACTGTTATGCCGAACTCTGCGCCGTTAGATATCCTTGTAACTTGTTGGGGCCATTTCCCGTCTACTTAGTAATCCGAACAACAACCTATGTTGTTGTCGCACAACTGAGACTGAGCACCCCGGAGTTATACAAAGTGCAGTTTGACTGACGCACAGACGACTCTTTAAGGTGCAAGCCGACCGTCAGCTGTTCGCTGTCATTATTGATCTGATTTTGAACAATCGATTGTTTATAACGAGGGACTCATTTCATGGTCAGCCGGTCCTGTTGATGGCCATCAACCCTGGTGACTCTCGACTTCCTCGTTATAGGGAAGGTACCGCGCTCCCCGTATTCCGTAAGCAGTCATTATCGCAGGCAGTTACCTTATACCTAACTAATCGGGATGTGTGGAGCAATTTGGCTGAGGTTTACGAGCGAAAAAAGCAAACAGGTTCGGAAATTTCAGAGTTACCGGAATGTGGAGCCCCTCCGTTACCGGACGCTGGACCGGACTATGAACCCACTCATCATGGAATTATTGAAGGAATTGTGCATGTCAATCCATGGTTAATGGATATAGGCTCCTACGTGTTCGTCGAAGTCACCGCTCGGTACAGATACGCTCGATCTGAACTGGATCCTTTTGACTGTGAAATTAACGAAGTAGTATTTCAAAATCGAACTCAGCTAAACCCCCCACGAACCTATACCAAAGAAGGAGCAGCTTCACTAAGACGTCCACCGACGTCGTTATCCTCGTTTTCGACTCGAACTAGACGGCTTTATTCCAAATTGGGAGGCCCGGTTAGTGGAAAGGCAATGGTCGACGAAGTCCTCAGCTCTTCAGGAGTGTTGCTAGGAATGGGCAATAACTCGCGACAAAAGCACACTTTTGTCCCTCAAACGGCAGCCACTGCTTCCTCTGGTTATCCTGACCACCCATTTGTTACTTACAACTTCCCGTTTCGTTTCGACATCAATGGTGCTCCGGACTCCGTATATCTTAAAAACACAGCATACCCTACGCCTGATGGGGAATCACCTCCTCCGAACCGAATGCGACTTTTCTATGAAGCTGTATTTGGATTCGCACATCATGAGTCGGACACGGATCCTGATTCGCCAAGTGAACTAGAAGACTCCGACGATGACAATGTTTTCAAAATCAGACATCCCGGGGAGCCGATTCGAATGCGACGGAAGAAACCAAGTAAGGAAAAAATAAAGCGGCAGTGGGAAAACGATTTATTTCATCCGGACTGTTACCCGTGGAGGCCACGCCCGAAACGAGCCCCGCGAGATGGTGTGTCCTGGACAATCAGTGCCTATGTTGTCCGTACTGCTTCCTCCGCGCCAAAGACCGATAATATTGCCTGTCTGAAGATTCGAAAATTGTCTTATGTCCCTCGCCTCGTCGGAATAGACCATATAATTCCCCCCAAGTCCCATACTGATTATTGCTTAGCAGTTGGACCTCGAACAGGTTTCGATGCAGGAGCCATCACTCTGTTAGCGAAGCTGGATAAAGTGGTCTATGCTCCTGGTGAGCCGATTCAGTGTGATATAAAATTCCACAATAACTCTGTTCGCCTCATACACAGACTCATAATTGAAGTACATCAATGTGTGCGTGTTAAAGCTTGTGCGAATCGTGTCTGGCGTTCCCTGATTTGTCGACGTTCGCTGACCGATGACAGCTTACAGACGGGCATGCCTGTACTACCTGGCACAGATAATAGTTGCCTGCGTGTCACGTTGAATCCTTGGCCGACATCCAAGAGCATCAAGGCTCACTGGGCCTCCCAAACTGGTCCTATACGCCCAAGTGGGATCGACAGAATGGCAGAGGCCTGGGCTATTCGCCTCCCGAGGATTGCTGGACAAGAGTTTGCTCTTCAGAGCCCTGGTCGACATGAACCAGTGCCACCTGAGCATGTTCAACGAAGGGCTTTGGCTACGTCCTCATTCAGTGGTGTTCTTGAGTACCTGCTATCCGATGATCAGCTAACAATCCTGAGGCCACTAAACGATGAAGACCCACCAAGAGACATTTGGCAAGGGAATCCCCATGCTGCTTGCCGATGTGTACATCACAAACGGGATCCAAACGAACCAGGGCGCTCTGACCGTATGCCACCTGAGGAGCCTTATCAAATTCCGCTCAATAGCAAAGATGTTCATCCAGAGGATGGGGAAGTGAGTGAAGCAAGAGCCTGGCGCAACGTGCTACAACCATTCTGTCGGAAATGCCTGGGCGTCTTGTCCCTAACCCACTATCCTATTCATATATCATACGAAGTGGTGGTACAAGCTGAACTGCTTCCTCAGCATGAAGAGAACCCACTTTGTTGTGAGTCCACAATTCGCAAGGCAGGGCTGTCCTCCGGTTTGCTTATCGACCCCTACGGTGATGTCATCGGTCCTGATGGCCCTCGGATAACCCTTCCTTGTCTGCTTGCCCACAGAGCACCGTTTCCTGAAGAGCCCATTCCGCTGGCCAATTACCATATTGATCAAAGACAAGACTGTAAGGATCATGTTGTCATTCCCCCAAAAATGTACGAACCGAGTCTTGGCAAGGGGTTTTTCAAGTCGAAAAGTTACCCTATTGCGCCGTGTTACTCGACTAATTAAGCGACGCACCTCGAATCTGGAAATCCCCTGCGATATAATCTTTGTGTTCGGTACTGGCATCTAATTTGGAACGCATGTTCTTAGCCAAAATGGCTGCTAAGCCAATAAAGCCATTCTCTGGCACGACTTCTTGTTATTTTGTTAGACTTCTAATTGCGAACGTGTGCGTAACCGCTTTGGCTAAACTTCAGGCCTGCCTTAATTATCAACCCCGTGTTCCTTACTAAGCAAATGGCGCTTGTGTTTTCAGCTGCATCGTCGGGGCCATTTAGCTCAGATAGTACGGTAAAGCATTGAATACACTCTGTAGACTGGTCAATTCATCAGCTGGGTTGTGGGCTGCTTTCATCGGCCTTTTGAGTAGCCTGTCATATGAAAAAAGCCACCAAATCTATGTTTAACGCGTCTTAATTTTAGGATGGTTGAGTGGTTTAACTGAGCTTACTTAGGTACACATTGGGAATGGAAACCGGCTTACTGTACCTGGGTGCAGAAAGCAACACTTCGTCTGTAGCAGGACCGAAAAGAGATGGCAAATTCTCCGTATTTTTTTAATTTTGATATTTCATTTGAGAGACGGACGAGCTCTTGTTTTTGAGATGGAATGTCACGTACCATATCGCAGTTAGATCATTCTTACCCACATCGCTCGGTCGGGCACTTTTATTTTGGTTAGTTCGCATGGAAATATAATCACTGTGCTCTCCGCTGTTATGTACGGTTCACTTTCTCAACAGTTATTTATATTGATGTGGGTCGCCTTTAGGCTAGTACATTCAACCCTGTGGACCATCCTACCGTGCCATAGCCTGAGATAAATGTCCAGCAAATCTAATCGAACGTACAGCATTGGCAGACAGAATGTATAGATCTATCAGCCGGATAATTGAGTCGGTATCCAGTGATAGCGCACCTTCCTGTGTGGTTTTGAAACTTGACCGCCCCGATCTGAAAATCGTAGAAAGCTTCATATCTGCCTTCATAATACTGCAAGCGTCATGTGGCTGCAGTGTTCACAGTTGAATAGTGCATAAACGACTGTTTGACGATGAATCGAAATCACTATGGCAATAAATGAAGCTCATCAGATTGATGTGGCTAGGAGGACACTGCACATGTTCGTGGAGGGCAACCTACGATATAGCGACGCGAAATGAGAACGGATATTGTCAAACTAAGCAGTATGAAGCTTCGCGTTTACCTGATAAAGGTCCGCTTTATTCCCCTTCTACATGACACCTTACAGAACAGCGCGTAACCGGTGTCGGCCGCGAGCATGCGGGCACTGCCCAGTCGGCGTGCCCAGCTAGTTTGTCCCTCTGTGCTTGACTCAGGTTGGGTGAGGTTCGCGAAGGGCGTTCGGTCAAACGCACTGATGGCCCCATACGCCAATGAGATCTTCAGATCCGTTCTTCGTGAGGACCTTCTAAAGTGTTAGCACCTTTTTCTTATTCGTTCTTCACCGGGACACGAGGCTTCTTGTTCCGGTTCTGGGCGAGATGGCTCCGTGTTCACAGCGTGAAGTTACCGACCAGAAGGTCCTTTGCCTCTCGACTTCTCCTGTCTAGGCTTGAGCAACCAGGCGGTATCCCAGACTTCGTGCCTCCTTCGGGTGGTTGTATGGCAGCTAAGCGCCAATAGTTACTGCTGGTGTGTTGCCGCCAATGATGTTTCTATTCTTATTGGCATCCAGGACTTTGTTCATTTAAACCAGCAATTTGTGCATAGATGTGCTACGATAACCAACTAGTAGAAAAATTTTCTTTTTGTTCGGAGTGAGGGGGTGGTCAAAGGAGCGTCACCGTTGAAAGGGGGGTACTCATGTTTTCATAAAGGAAACTCTTCGACAGCCCGCGACCAGTTTCGCCCTTCTTAGGCTCATCAGGTAGGCGCAGTCCCCGAGTTTCCGTCAACCGTATGTTCTGTTTGAACCCAAATAGGACTGTTTTCGAGAACTACACTCATTTGGAAATCAGTTTGGTTTTCACGAAAGACTCAACTGAATGTGCTACACACAGGCCACCTCAGTTGGTACGATATTCGAGATATCTCAGTGCATTTTCATAAAGGAAACAACTCACAAGGTTGCTGAAAACTCTTTGACAGCCCACGATCGGTTTCGCCCTTCTTGGATCTTATCAGGTAGACCATTCATGTTGTTTTCGATCCAAGCATAAATCTAATGCTCTCCTTGCACTAAAGTTAAGACTCCACGCTTGAACTTTTGACTCGTCCGATTAATTCGACCAACATTTAAGCAGTTTTAAGGTGGCTGGTGCCGTCATCTATTGCTTCAAAGCACGTCGTCATTTTTTACAGATCATGGGGTTCTTGGTACTCCTAGAGTAAGCCCCCCTGACGGAGAGGTGGGGATGATCTCTACTGTGACTGGAAGTATTATTTTAAAAATCTTCATTATGGGTTTGTGCAGTTGCTATAGTTCAGTCTGTTGGCTGGCCAAATGCTTTTTCAGAAATTTCACTTCATTTTTATATTGTTTTCAGCGTACTTCGATATCAGAACGACCTAGGAATCTATTCGTTGACGGTACTCATGAAACTGATTCTCATCGAATTGCTCGTCCGCACAAACCTGACCTTATTCGTGGTCATCGTGTGGTACGACATTCGGAAGAGACTCAACCCACTGCCTACAGTGGACTCGCTAGAGTATCGGAGGTTGACCATTTAACGGTAAGCGTTTCGAAAGCCTCCAAAGGATGTGCCAATGGTGTATTTACCTATTGTAACCGTCGCTCGATACCGAATTGATCGAATTTCACGACTTTTATTATGTTTGACGAATATGGGAACAGTACCACTGGGGAATCCGGCTGGAAACTTGTAGAAGTTCTGTACATATTTATTTTTGTCCATGGTCTTCAATAGAGCCCACTGCGCACGGAATGCCTCGAATTATTTTGTAGAGATATTCTAACTTTTCTGTTTTTTTTTCTCGTTATATGTAATTATTGATGACTCGTTCAGATCTCCAAACAATGCGCGACCGATTTTGCCCTGTTTGTAACTGATTCATCATCATCACCAGCTGTAAAAACCACACACTTCCTGTACAACGGTTATAGCTGCCTGGTTTTCCTTCGACGATGATGGGGGCTAGGTAGCTGTACATCGGAGGCGGCAGCTGATATAATTAATGCGTTAATCTAGGGGTGTCAGTGAACTTTTCATTCGGGAGATCGGGAGGAGAGCTATGCGTTGGAGGCAACAGCTTGAATACATGCATGCCATTTAGAGTAAGACTGTGCCTTCTAAAGTTTAGTCATCCATTTCTCTTTGTGAGTATCAACGTGTGCCATGTTTTGCAAATTAAACTGTCTCAGTGGATTTCCTGCGGAAATTCTGGTTTTATGAGCTGGACGACGCAGTCGTGAACTCCATCCCGTTATACGGACCACAACCTTAACCACAGGGGTTTTCGATACAAATGCCATTCATACCTCCGCCGCGACATTACCGGACAATCAATATGGTAATGTGTCGAATGGTTTTTGGTAAATCAAGTGGCGCACGATAGAACACCTTTATGCACTGAATCACACTATTGTGTTTCTGTGGAGTCTACCTTGTCTACCAAACAAACCTCGGTGGTTTGTTTGGTGGGACCACTAGCAAGAGGGAGGGCGTGAGGGCGCTAGCCGATCGCCACTAAAGTTTCGAGTTCATCTAAGCATTACTTAGTGCCAATGACAGGCTGTATTGAACAGCCAAGGGCGTTGTTGCATTGAAGCTATCGTCTCCACTGTGTATCTCTCACTTCTTGTCGTATTTGGCAAACAGAACTTATTGTCGTCAATTTACATAATGCGTCAGTACCTCCAACGCATGGTTCTCACTTCCCCTATTCTCAGTGAACAAAGCTATAGCAGCTGAAACCACTGCATTTCGGTACATGGTTTGTGACCCAGCCACACTCGTGCAGCAGAATTATCGTCCTCTGTGGCATTGTATCCGAAACAACCAATAACTCAACGCTCTACCTATAATCATCAGTACAACACTCCTACAGCGTTTTTTTCTCTTTTGATACTCTGTCGCTTCCAGTATGTATCTCCACGTCTCTTTTTGTCGGTGAATGAAGAAACGCTGTGACCTGATATAAGTTTGATAATTTCACCACACCGGCACTGATCTCACTGGTTTGTTCCGCCGTTCGGAATTCTTGGGTTCAGCTGTCACTCTTCGGTTGCATGTTTGTTGTCATTTGTTTTGATAAACCGGCCAATTGAGGTGATACTGCAAATAATAATGCTCAGAACGTTCGCGTGACAGTATTAGCTTACACCTGATAAGGAATGAATGACCTCAAGAACTGGTGTTGTGACTCCACAGCTCTTTCATTCCAACCGTGAGAATTTGACTGTCGTTACATCAACGGAAAGCAAAAACTGTAATAATCCTCAGCCGACTGCCGGAATCACGAGTAACAATGCCTCATTGTCAACGTACTGCGCAGTCTTACATGATTGGTTCAGTTGCGTTTGTGCACGAAGCATGGATTCGGGTTCGTCTGGCAAGATTTCTCAAGATTGCTGAACTAACCAACACCCGCAAGGGTCTCGTGGGATTCCTCAATCAGAACCATTGGGCTGAAATGTCCGATGGGATAAAAACTATTCCTGATGTTCTCCGTGCTCACCCTACTGTCTTCCTGATCCGTTCTGATTTTCTCCCTGACCAGGGGCATCAATGTTTCTGGACTCAGCTAAACATCGGAGCAAGCAAAGATATCCGGATATCCGATCTCAGTTCACAGGGGTGCTCAGATCACCGTTGAGCATGGTAATGCAAGTGAATACATTTTACTTTACACCCCGTTAGTGAGGTTGCTACGATGCAACCCACAGTGGAACTGACTGTATGTTAGGTGACATGCGATCTATCGCACACTAACGTGCACTTGGTCACGTTTTCGATTTACCATGAGCCTCGTCAGTACAACGTCCTTAAGGTCTTCAATGGAATGATCGAAAAAGTTCACGCCCTACCCTTGATCTAAATGTTCATATGAGCGTTCAACGAACCGTCAGGTGTATACCTACTTGAATTTTTGGCTGATGTTGTGTACTTGCTCCAACAGAAACGTTAGTTGTTTTCCCGACGTGATTCACAGAATATGTAAAAGTGAATGAATAGTGTAAAGTTTAGAGAGTACCAAATGTACTAGTGTACCTGAGTTCATATGGCTTGCCAAGTTCACTCGTCTGTAGCCTTACATTTTCGAACGGTAAATTTGAGACCTTCTTTTTATATAGCCTTCTGATCAAAGAAACAGCGATACGTCTACCGACTCACCCAGCTGTCCTTCCGATCACACTGTCCCGCTTCCACCATCGCGAAACAATTCATCTTCCGTAGCAGCTGTTCCTTCGCTCGTAGCCGACCATCCGGACGCTGAACCTGTCCCTTATACCATTGTTGCAAACATGATCAATGCCCTCTCTCAACGTATCATGAATAACATAAGTGAGGAGGAACTGGAGCGTCGTCTACATATGTGGGAACAAAAGGCTGCCACGGTTCCGGATCACGAGGCCCAAAAACCTCCTTGCGCGCCGGGACTTCCGTACCAGTCTGTCGGTCTCAGCTCTTCTACAGAACTCCTTGTTCACCGTAATTCTGATGTTAATGAAAACCATACCCGCTCCAGTAAATTGAGACGAATCAACAGTGCCCGGTTTCCAACAGAGAAACGTCTATTGAAACATTCCATGTTAGCGCAAGCTCGCAGACTCGAGCAGCGAAAAAAGGTGTGTGCCCATTAGACTGAACATTGTGTTCAACTGGTCGTAGTGACTCATGCACTTTTACACATCCGCATAACCTAACTAACTACTTCAGCAGCGCGGGTTACTGTGCTTGTAGGCTTGACCTGAACCTGAAACAGGATAATGGTGATCCGGTAGGCTTCCTTGTGGTGTCGATTTTCACACATTTGTCCCATCTTCTCGAATTAGTACTCAACTGGATACCGAAATCACTTTATTTACGTAAAGCCATTTGTTCAGTCTGAAGGTGAAAACCGTTTTCGTGAACCGCGTCACGTCTAATGAACTCCCTTGACTTTGTGCTTCGGAACGCTCACAAGAACGGCTCTAAATATAGGTTGGAACAGAGCAGACAGCTCCATGAACGGGGGTCTTCCTTGCCCAACACAACCGAGCTACTATAATCGATGAAACAAGAGTCCCATTCACTTCAGTTGACCAGATTCAAACCGTCTACTGATGTACGTTCGTACAGTTCTTTTTTTAGAGAAACATGGAATTATTATATCTATCTACAAACATAAGGGTGAATAGTTACTCAACGTCGTGGAACTAGAGGAATGTCTATCTACAAAAGATAGCTTCAGCTTTTCCATTAACCTTGCTGAAGGTCGGAGGAAATAGGGAGAACGAAACGTCATAATGACTTTTCTGATATCCGAACTTTTTTCACCGCAATATCATAGAAAGTGTACAGAATGTGACATTCAGTGTATCCAAAAGAACAGGGTAACAAAGGAATGTTTTTGCGATCTTGACATCTGGTCAGTACATGGTTTGTGTTCAACATGGGGATAAGTAATGCTGTAGACGACTAATGTTTATTGATAAATCAAAGAGACTAAAGACGGGACCCAAACACAAGGGCTGTCTGACAAGCCTGAGGAATGACAGCCTATCTTCTGAGGTCTTAGTCCAACGTCTCAAGCCTGTCGGTATCATAATCTCACGAATTTATGGTCACTATAAGATCCATAAGTAAGGTGTCCTGCTGGAACCTATGTCAGTCAAGCGCTGGTCGAGCTTTGGGAACCCGTAGGCCAACTTTTATACCAATATGGTCTCGCTAACACGTTTCAGTTTGTGGAGCTGATGAAAAAGTTGATTTTCGTCCCAATTTTAAATGCTGCTTGGAAGTAGTATACCGTTTTACGAGCGTTCGATTCATGGAGACTGGAAATTCTATCTGTCATCACTCTGAGTCATCAGATTTTACACCCCAAATCCCCTCCCTATTCTTGAAGATATTACTTTTACGCTGGACCGTTAACCTACAATTCTAACTTAAATTCACATTTTACCATCATATCGACTGGCTGTCCTCTGGTTCAATGACATTTCTATGGCTTGGCCGGCTGATATCAAACAGATCCGAAAGAGACTACTTTAACCAGGTCACCACTATATTCAATTTACTTCTGAAACCGAAGGTGAAAACGCATTCCCCTTCTTGGACGTCTACTCACAGGTTTAATTTTGAGTTTTGTCTCAAGAAATCCCGCTTAGACGGTACGGTACACAAATTCTAGAGTTTTGTGTCTCAGGCCGAAACGTACCCTAACTTACACTCAAGCGAACCGAGCGAAGCGAATCTACTCTGCGGATACACTGGCCTCCGAAATGAAGCACACCGGCAGTGGAATATTTTTGGCGCACGACACGACAACTTCTTTCTTGCCGAAGATCACTGTATTCAATGGCTTGGGAAACGCTGGACTGTGTCCATGATCAACTTAAGCTAGTCGTTCCACGTTATCTAACAAGAACCTAATGGGTTTACAGTACCGTTCCAACGGCGTTGCCTGACTACAACCGAAACAGTTGCAACATGATCGCGAAATCCGGTGTTGTACTATCGAAAACCACTCGTACGAACTACCAGTCTACCTTGGCGAGCGACGGATCAACTAATCCAGTCGCTCAGTGATTCTCTTGATGAGCTTACATGGGTTCCATTGACAACCGGTTGTCCGCGTCTCCGCGTTTTTAATTTAGCAACGAATCTTAGCTGTTTGTCTCACTACTTATTCCTATTTTAATGATTACGTACGTATCGATCTGAAAACGAAAACGTTAATGTTCATCATTCTATGATCTTGTTGAAACTATAAGAATATTCAATGTGTTCGTCAGTTCTCGTGATTTTTCTTCATTATTACTTGGAGTTTATATCGGACAGTTTACGTTGGTAGACTGATATTTCTATTTCAAAACAGTAAAGATATGTTGACTGCCTTATCCATAAAATCATTGCTTTGATTACGGTAACCCATCTTAATTGTTCGTTATGAATCTGATGCGGTAGTGTTCGACGGTACCGTGTGAAATTTGTGTTTTTGGAGCCTGTTCGGTTGTTAACTCCTAGTTGAAATCCGTGACTTCGTGGACCAGTGTTTTTTAGTGAGCTCCCCACAATTGATGCGATAACCCATGGAGCCACAATCGAATGCGTTAGATCGTTACAGGTTTCCTGCAAAAAATAGCGCCCCATACCCGATTAGGGTTATCTGCAAGAGATACCAAATGATTGAACTCAGCGCAAGAATCTGTGCGCAAGAAGCAGCTACATATTGTTTGAAAATGGTGATTTTTTACGTACTGCACAAGTCTGCCTGTAAATAAGATAACTGCATCTGCAAAGGCGAATATTCTACTCTGCCGAGAACAATTTTATAATGGGAACCGTCTTCCTATTTTCACGGCTTTTTGGAAGAAAACTAGACTCATTTCCCTCTGATACCATCATGTTGGCTTTCGAATAGATGGCGAATGGAACTCGAGCTACGGATCTAGTGTTATCATTGATGTAAGGGCAGGATGCGAATAAGGGTGGATGCGTAGGACTGACTTGGCCCCTCATACAATCTACTGCATATTGAGTGCGACTTCTGATGCTTTTAATCATCCTTGAATACTTCCCTCCCATATATTGTCCGGGGAAGCCTATTTAAACAGAGGATGAAGTTTTATTTTATAAGCCCTCCGGGAAATCTTTCAGAATAATTATATCTCTCAAATTTTTCTAGCTCCATGCGTCTTTTTATGTCCCATAAATAGACTTATCTAGGATCTATTGTATGTGCTCGACCAAATCCGTCTCTGTTTATTGAATGTAGATCCATACACTGTTTTTGTTCTCATGGTAACCAGGTTACTAAGGCTTTACTCTTCCATCGTCAGACCGATTATCCCATTTAGAATCCACGTGCTTTCTTCCTCTCTGTTTAACGCCAAACTCTACACTAACTTATCTCTAGATAGATATTTGCGTTGATCTGTTAAATCGTTTGGTCGCGCACACAAACTATCCGGCATTCGAGGCAGACATGTTGGAATTGTTGGGTCGACAACCAAGCTGGCATCAGATATCTATCCTCTACTATCTTGCCCGTTGTGCGGTACGGCATCTACTCAATTCCCATTTTTCCAAGCTGGATTCTTTGAACAAATCAACCGAACCCGTAAATCAGCTGAATACTTTCAGACACAGTTCCTCTTTTACTGCCAGCGGAGAAGCGTCAACTTGTGTTACTGTGTGAGTTCCTTTCACCTAGTTCGTTGCGTTTTTATGACAACAGTGGACAGTTTTGGGATGATTGAGACCACGCATTTTGGGAACCATATAGCTAAGCTAATTTAGTTTAAAATAATGTGTCAAAATGTAAACGAGAGTAGAAATGTCATCTTCAGCAGTAAGAATTACCCCGTGTTACCACTGAGTTAGATATCCGCAGACGAAAAAGAAGTTTCAAACTAGATCTAGGGAGACTAGATGGTGTTTCCCATGTTAGAACAGCTTGCAAGTAATTCTTGGTGTGGTAGTCAGTCGGAATTTGGAGAGCATACCTTAGCCAGCGAGGATAGTGAACATTGAATAGATACTATTTGGTGTTAATTTAACGCATCATCGAACATACGGGATTGACGCAAAATTTTGGCGAGTTCAGAGAAGGCTAGACCTCTCACCCTAACTGATACCCCTGTTGTCGCTTAAAAAGCGCGCATGGCACAGATATGATTTTAGAGGTAATCAAGGTTGCCCAGTTATCTTTTGGAAATCGTCAGAACTAATAACTGGACTACACTTTGATCAAGGGGCGAGAGCGCGAATTTACTGAACGGAAGGTCCGTAGTTCGAACCCAACCTTTGCCTCTCTACTTCCCCTGCCTAGGCTTGGGCAACCTAACAATATCCCAGCCCTGGTGCTGTCCTCTGGTGGCATGACAGTTAAGCAGCTAGAGGGTGTTACAGCTGAACACCTTGATCGACAGGTGACGTTTATTGAGGGTCTACTTTCCCCACAGCCATTGCAACATGCTCTTTGTGTCCTGAACTTGCCTTACAACACCACTGAAGCCTGCGTTTCTGGAACTTTTCATCTCCCAATCTGTTTGTTGTTGAAATCCATATAAGAACTATGGACGCTCCTGCTAAGGGAAAACAAACGTAAAGCTGCGAAACGCCGCCAGACAAGCTGCTAGTTTAGTGTCTTTTATAATTCACATCTCTTTCCATACGTTTCAATTCATTAACCTTCCGGTGGTTTAGTTTCAAGCTGCTAAACTGCCGGTGCATTGTTGTGCGTTACAGGTTATATATATGGCGTGCCAAGTTTTGTCTATGACCTTTGTTCTAACTACACCTTTTCGTACGAACACGATTGCTTACTGGATGATTTCCAAAGAGTACTGTCTTGAGCTTTAAACGCTTGCCTGTTGGGTTTTCCGCGAGTTGTTGCCGGTTGTTGCGTGCTTATCCTTTGAGAAGGTGAATGTCATCACAGACAGCAATACATTCGTAGTGGAAACTGATGCTTATTTGTCAGACAACCACTGAGGAAGAATGCCATAGTCAAAGTTGGGGAGAAGAGTGGTGATTTATTGTAAGAAGCCGTATGTCCATAGGGAAAACGTTCAACAGCGAGGTACATGCGCCTTCAAAAACCATCAAAAAGCTCAGCTGAGCATCGTGTTTGGGCGAGACTCCATCAGCGGGAATGGCCCAACGTCGTTTGCGAATCTTACTCGATGCAAACCCAGATAAGCAGATGTTAGGTAGATGGGCCAGCCAAGAAGTGACAGCAAGCTCGTCGCTCGGATCGTCTAACGACCAGGTCTTGTAGCGCCTCCAATCACACGGAAGGCGAATCACGCGAACCCTACCCACTACCACGTCTCGACGACAAAGCTCTGGAGTTGGAAGCAGCTTACCTTGGTCGTTTGTGTTCAGGCACTCGCAATGCATGCACCATCTACCTTCATCTGACAATCTCTCTGTGCTGCTCCACCGAATCCGGTACATTACGTTACGGTACTCGTCAACGAACCGTTTAATTGCGTTTGTAGTAATTAACGTTCTCTATATTGTAAAGGCAGTGGTGATCAAATATCTAAAGGCGTTTGAGGAGCCATGTTTGATGATTACAGTGTAGGCACACTGTAGCGGTAGACACGGCCCTTTAACCTCGGTGTTATTTGTCTCTTACGTCAAAGTCGAGCGATTTAGCAAATATTGCTCTTACCTTGGTGACTGCCTCCATCTATCACGATGCGGTTGCGGCTTATGCAACTACTAATATAAGTGAACTCAAGCTCCTTTTTCTGAACCTTCAAAGAGGTACATAGGTGTAGGAAGTCCTGAAGCAAGACCTTGAGCTTTGGAATTGCAAACTACATACCGGTATTCTACTTAGGGTAACCATGTCATCCGAATTATTTAGTCCAGGAATCTATCTGACTTCTACACGCAGATTCGCGATCCCTTGGTGACGGTGATCACTCCTTGTTAGTGATTACAAATCAGACAAAATGAGGAGAGGAACATCTCTGTCAAACCCCGTTCTTCATGGGAAACCTTTGGAGGATCATCGTAAACTCCAGTGCCACCTGAAATATGAGGTAGATTGGCACGATGAAAATTAAACCTCGAGTGCATTCCTCCGGTGAAATGTGTTTGGAAGATCCAGACTATCCGTCGAGTTCTTTGCTGTCATGGCAGTTCGTCACATTTCGTCGGCAGTGTGTGATGCTCCTCAAGCGCTTGACGTAACCAGAGGATGTTAGTGTGGCCTATCTGGTCGAACTCCTTCCTGATGCTCCCGAACTTGTTTCTCGCGTGATGAGGTCAGGGAAGCTGAAGCTGAATTAGTTTAAACAGTCTGACAGGATACACAGACTCCACCGTCCTCGTACGACGCTGGTTGGAGTTCATTCGGCCCAGTGGCTCAAGGTAGAAAGTGCCTCAGAAACTGAGAGAACGACGAGATTCACTGACCATGGCTCGAGTTGAGCGGCCTGAATGAAAATGCTGGGTACATACACAGGCGGCCAACTGAACTATTCGAAATATTAATACCAACGACCATGGTGTCGGTTCTTGTTGTTTACAAAATTGTCAGTAATTTCCTTGATGACTTCACTAACAGTCGGGCTTTTGATCCAATTTTTCCTGTCAGTTTAAAAAATTCCAGGCCTTCCCAGCTACATTAGTTTTCTTCCGTTTTCGGTCTTCCAATTAAGCCAGCTTTTTCTACCCCCATGCCTGGTGGCCCTTCCAGCCCAATTATGACTAGTCTTCGAGGGTAAATGAATTCTCTCATCGCGAAGTGACGCTGACCATTCGGACCTGCAGTGTGCATTTTGCTCGCCTTCGAAAGCACTAATGTCGAATTCCTTGCTGAATAGTGCTCATCTCCCAATCGTGACTGACATCTGAAGAGGTTGCTTTGAAAGCTTCGCATAGGCTAGTTCGATAAGTCTGTCTGACTCGGGTCAGAAAGTTTTCTAATGACTTATTACGGAATTTGTTTCTTCGGTCTACTCGTCCGGGGGCATAATCTGAATCACCGTGAGTGGCCCAGAAAGATTGGTAGTCAAGGACAGAGCCTCGATACCGAGTGGTAACTGCTATACGGTCAATGCGGTTTTATGGTTGTACGTTTGTAGGGGTACCACAACCGCATGCAAATCTAGTACTACTGAGCAATACTCGGTGAGCCGCGTGAAGCTGCAAACGGAAGAATGATGGCATAGATGGGAGGAAATGATGGCATTCTTCAGTCGAGTACACAGAAGTGAAACTGAGAAAATGTTATTTTAAGATGGAAAGCTGTTCATTTGGAACCAAGTGGTTTGTCTGTTGAGGATATTCCGAACCAGCTACAGTTCATCGGATTCCATGTGTATTATGCGCTCTGAAGAGTCTACCATTGTTCATTCTGAATTGCCGAAGATTGCTGATTGTATAGCTGACCACTGAAGAAATGTGGTGAAAACTCAACGTGACTGAGATTTCTTAAAGTCTTCTGCATACCACCTTGTACCCTTGGCAAACGATTAAACAAACGGATGGCACTTCTCATCAAGTGGATGCTGCTGTATGCGGAACACCCTTACGGTGAAACTCCAGCAAGTCGATAGTATCTGTTCTCAATCGAAAACCCGTAACAAGTTTTCGCATCAATTTATACAAAAAAAGCCATGAAGAGCCTTCAGTATTCGTAAAATTGCTGGTTTTAACAGAACCCTTAAGTATGAACAGCTTGCTTGCCTCAATCCGATCATTCTCACTGAACTGTTTAAATGTCGTACTGTTTGATTGTGAATGTCTAAGATATGGGGTGTTAAACTTTCTCCCCACTCTATCGTGTCCCCCTATTTTCCTAGAATGCATGATGAACGTTCGAGGTTACAATCACCTATACGAACAACACCTGCTGCTCTCGCTGAGATTGGTCATTGCCGTGCGAGCGTCGAACGTATCAAAGATTTCACAATCACCTTCTTCTTCCGTTGGTACGCTGATTGGGTCTATGCTCGTGGCGGATGGGTAAGTTCTTCAACAAAGTTCCGACTAAGCTCTGAAAACAAATCAGCCATGGCGTCTCACCTCGTTCGCTGACCCCTTCACTCCCTCGTTCATTCACGTATACGACGAAATCAGACCTGCATGGCAATCAAACCCCCCATATGAAATTAGCGGTTTTCGTTTTCGATGCAACTGATCTGTAGTTGTGCTAAAGCATACGATCTGCAAATCTTGTTTGAGTTTGAGGGAATCATATGGAATGAATAGGTACAGTTTCTTGTTGGCTTTAAAGTGCTACACAGTAATACTACTAAGCAACCCCTGTTTAAGGCCGCTTTTTATCGAGGAAACTAGAGTTAGTGGTTCTCGAGCAGGTTCCGAATACAGAATAGCTCCGGTGCCTGTGGTGCGTTTTTTGTCAACCTCGAAACACTAAGTCGATGGGGTTAAGCCCTATAGCAGTCTGTGACCGAATCTGACATAAATATCGGTGGATTTATTGGCGGTCTTTTGTTTAAAACTTCACCCGGAGACCCATTACACACATTTAAGGTGACTACCAAGAACTCTTCTTCAAATAGGATGGCCCATAGTTAGCTGAATAAATGATCAAGAGCTCCCGGAGACATGAGCTATCACTTGACCGTTTCACTCTTCGTGTCTGTAAATAAGGATCCAACTAGTCTTACTTGGATAGAAAATTATGTGGAAGTTAATATCACGATTTTTCGACATGTTTTCACTAGGTGACGTCTTTCATCTGTTGACATCGTTCCATGCTTCCTTTGGTCATTACAGCAATCTGTGATTGAAGAGACGGATGACTCGGAACTTGATTAGACTATCGCAAATCATACTCACCAGTTTTGTGCCTTTTTGTGTGATCTTTCATTCTCAACCCATCGGTATCACCCAGTCGCATTTGACTGGTTCGGTTTCTCGGATTTGCCTCCTCTCACTTTCCCTGATGCCTTGTCCTCTGGAATTTGTCGGTGTTCTCATACCTTATTTCTTAATACCATCTAGGGTTGTTATTTAAGACGATTCTATCCGCGCATTTGATCCTGCTTTTTGGCCTCTCGTTCTTGCATTTGTTCTCTGAAGTGCCATTGCTTCGATGACTTGTGTTTTTAGTTCATTCCAGCTGTTCAAAGAACTGGCGCCCAACTGTTTCAGGTTTTCAAATTCAGGCAGCAACGTAATTTTTGATGCCGCAGTTCCTTTTTCATTGGTTAACTTAAAGTACATACCTTGAATTGAAGTTTTTCGTCCTTATCTACATATTTCAAATGGGACTCGGAAGGATATGTCCGGTTGGCCAGAGTTTGCATATTTCCATCTTTTGCACATGGTGGATGTAAAGACATATAAGTCATATGTAAAGTCACACATACAGACAAGCCAGCAATATCGGCTGTTCTGTGGTCGCGATCGCGTTTGTTGACCTGCCATCATTTTGTCCAATGTGGAGGATCACCTAGAGCTTCTTAAGCTTCGTCCGTATCATTAGTCATGGTGGTTGTTGGATCTGAAATGACTACTTTTCCCTCCTGAACGATATCCTTTAAGTTTACCGCCGAGCTAGCATCGCCAGTAACAGCATCATTGAAATGGGTGATGCCATACAGCCCCGCTCCACTTAATCGTTAAACGTTTCCGCACTGGCTTGGTTGATACCTAAGTTGACTCCCCGCAAAAGCAACTGTTTAGTTTTGCGCATGAAATTTTGGCTACCCAAATGTACCTGCTAGTGCTTGGAATTGATCGGCCTGTGGATCTGTTTGCTTGCTTTGTTGTCGCGGTGTCCGCGTGATTATGCATTGCAGTAGAGCTCGGTACTTGTTGGTTGAACCACAAATGAATGACAACCATCCCGCTATGGTTGTTCTATGTGGCGAATACCGTGTTTCCCAGAGAAAAAGCTTTCATTGTAACTCCTTTGGACAGAAAGTAGGAAGGGCTTCAGGAAGCGGTCTTGTATGCTGAGCGGAGCGCATCGCCGAGGTGGAAACCTTAGGGACGAACATAGACAAGGCATTATGAGTTCTATTCTACCACAGGGATATCAAGGAAATTATAGCTCTCCTGTGTGTCACAACTAGGACAAAATCAGGATTTCCAGCACTCTGTCCCAAATGATGGGTCATTTTGGTCGCTTGGAGCGCATCGCTGAAGTGGAAACCTTAGGGATGAACATAGACAACGCATTATGGGTTCTAATCTACCACAGGGATTACAAAGAAATTATAACTCTCCTGTGTGTCACAACCAGGACAAAACCAGGATTTCCCCACTCACGTGCTTAACAAAGTAACTGACATCCACTTCATGAGAAAATCTCATTTGTCGGCTGTGGCCACATAGTTGGAAATCGAATAAGTCAGCTTTGAACGAGGACAGATGGGCTGTGTTGCAGAACTACCAAATCCGCAAACACTCCCGTACTACTGGTGAAGATATTTCTAGCGACACCGAACAAAAACGTAAGCTTCCGACTGAGCCATTTCGGTCCCCCGTAACTGGAACAGTGCACAATTTCGGGGCTTATTGTTTGTCCATCTTAGCTATCCCAGTATGGTTCATGGTGTATTCTGCGCCATGTGCTTCATCTGTACGGCCTTCGTACCTGACTAATATGTGGCTTGAATAACCGTTACGCTTGAAGGCGGGTTCCAAGAGTCGCATCGTCAAACAGGTGACACCAGGAACGCCAAAGTAGGTGGGTTCGAATTCTGAACAGGTTCCACTGACAACTTATACTGTCCTAAGCACGCCATATCTGTATTTGGGCTTTTACTGTTGGTTGGTGCACAACCTTCATATATCTTCACCAAAATTAACAATTTCGGAAAAATTAAAGACGGGAATCCCTAAAAGACAAAGTTGACAAACCATCTGATAAATTATGTGCATCTGTTTCCATCCTTTGGAGGTCGGTGAAGAGGCCCGTACTCTGGACAAGATTTTTGAATAATATTAATGATATCCTCATGAAGGGAACTACCCACAAGGTTCCTGAAAACTCTTCGACAGCCCACGACCGGTTTCACCCTTCCGCTTAAGGCTCATCAGGTAGGCGCAGTCCCCGAGTTTCCGTCAACCTCATGTTCTACTTGAACCCAAATTAGAATAACTTTAAATCCGTTATACTCTTCGGGCGGAACAATTTAGCTGAATAAAGCAGTTTGTTCACCGAATGTCGGTACAACGCAGTGTTTCGGAACACTTGCCTTGCGTGCAGTTTAACAATCGAAAACAACTTGGTGCATTTCACATCAATGGTACCTATAAGGCCCTCTGTGAATGGTCCCCATTCTAAGTGATTCACAGCTAGTGAGGAGATGATGTCGCGTTTTCAGATATCTACATACGCATGGCAACCATCCCGGTGCGAGTACTATCCCATTGAAAAGTAAATCATTAAGCCTGATTACGTACAAATCGCAACTAAACTGTTGAAAAATAAGGCCAATCAACTCCATCCTGGCAGCCGTACTCGTTTTTGCTTGGCTTGGCTACTTATTGTAACTACTAGGCCCGTGTCTGTGCGTGCCGCTGATCACGATGTCTCAACTGTGTATGACAGCCTAATCCAACGGCCAAAGACGACCCCTCGTACTCATGACTCTGCGCATTGTCGCTTATCTTGTAACAATAATAGTCGTTCAGCTGCGGTACCCACTCTACACCTAGATGCCATGCTACAAGAAGGAAACAATAGGACTAAGATACTATCATGTTTCCCAAGACTAGACAACAGTCGGGATGAAGTTGTTGGTTCAAACCACGGACCTTCAGGTAAGTAAATTTGTGCTTTAACTACCGAGCCGCTTACTCCGGTTACTTGAGGTAAACTATGCGCCCCAGTGATAAGGCGGTCTCGATTACTGAAGATAGCCTAACCCAACGTTCAATGACGGACCTTCATCGTTAGAACCGCGCTTGAAAACTATAAATGGAAGACTGTGGACCGAAATATATGAGTTATAAAACCACCGCCAAAGGGCGTGTGGGGCGTGGGTTGGGTGTGTACAAGGCAGTCGGAAAATCAAGCCGTATGGACTTCAGCCCTAGGATTTAAGGACTACATGGACCTTAAAACGTGTACCCATGGATGTAGTCTCAGCAAAGATATAGTGATTGAGCGGGCGCTTGTGGGCAAACCTGCTCATCTAGACCATCGGATCATAATTTCACTTCGCTTTTGTTTTCCGATGTTTCGTAGGAGCGATGGCTCCGTTGCCTTCATTGCAACTTGGAACCATACATACCTCACTCAATAGCACATTTGTCGAATAGGGGCTTTGCTAACAGACCCCGATTTACATATCCTGTGCTTGCGCTCGTAAACTGACTCTCTTGTAATCTTCAGCATCCGATTTTAGCAAATAAGCTACAACATCTCAAATACAAAAAGCCGCTCGCTGCGTAAGGCTACCCTATGGTCTTTCCTTATCTGTGATATGGCTTTCAGCCTCACTCAACTCATCCTTCAAGCCTGAGTGTTACTATTCATCTTCATATCCGAAAAACATCTTAACTGTTTAACTACATGGATAACTGAAACAGTCAGACCTGATGATATCTCACTGTCTTTGGTTATTATTATGATCTAACTGGGGACCGCAGGTTTTAGTAGACCTCATTACCCCAGGAACAAATGTCCGTCCGCACACATCACCATAATTTCACGAATCCAGTAGTTGTCTTCTGGGCGATCGATGGACAATGACTCCCCATAGTCCATCCTCGCAATGCTAATTGCCTGTCTATCCATATTTGTCCCAAATGATGGGTCATTTTCGTCGCTACCCAAGCCCACCAATGCTTTCCTCATCATGACCCCTCCATTCTAAAACTCCTATCTCCCAAGATGCAGAAGAGTGCAAGGTTGATAATTATTATGTTCTCTACTGATCAGTCAATCACCCAAGCCCAGCTTTCCTCATCATGACCCCTCCATTCTAAAACTCCTATCTCCCAAGATGCAGAAGAGTGCAAGGTTGATAATTATTATGTTATGTTCTGATCAGTCAATC
>NW_008751738.1:1472801-1480691 GCF_000715545.1 Opisthorchis viverrini
CTTCCGATCCTCTTGGAGGATCCGGGTTCCTGGCCCATTAGTGGATGGAATCAAAGATAATCTCACAGAGGTCACTGTGCCCCATGGAAGACTTGATTACAACTTGATCATCAAGGTGTCTTTCGTTGGTTATGACTAAATCCAGAATAAATTTTGGTTGACATGCGTGACATCTGGATGGACGCTCTGTTGAGAGTCCTTGGTCAAGGCCGATGCAAAACGTCCACAAAAACTGATTCGCCTGAGCTCCATTTAGGAGGCCTGAAGAGCGCCAAAATGTCTTGCCCAAAAGAGATGCGTAAAGAGGTAGCTGGGGAGAGTTTCTCAATAGTTTGCATGGGGAACTAATCATCTTTCGGTGGAGTTGATGTACGTCCGAAGGTAACGAGTTGAGAGGTGTGCTACCAGAGGTAGCCGATCTGTTGCCAGGCGGGAGCTTGCCTTGCACCTCCCCTCCAGGACTGACATGACTCTTTTAGTCTTGATGACATGCTTTCCAGATAGAGTAACTGGCTTTAAATTGCAGCGTTGAGATTCGTTCACTTACTTCACCTTTTACACAACCGTGAAACCTAATGCAGATTGGGGCGACCGTCTGTCCTCTAAAACACCCGGCGTTTCCGCTAAAATTTTCTGAAGCTCATTCAAAAACCATATACTATGTGGGTATGTAGCGACCCAGTCACCCACATACTTGACTGTTCAACTCACAGTCGCTCACTGGATCGCGAGACCTGTCTTTTGTCTCATGCACACGTCGCATTAAGCTGACTCATCGGATATCGATTGTCTGCACCGCCTAGTCAGCGTAGCAACCACTCATGTGCCGACGCGCCCACGTATACGCACTGGGACCTACATAAAGGGAAACCGAACCCAGTCAGGACACGCAGACTCGCGCGCGCTCAGGGAGCAAGTAGTTAGCCCAAGCACTTCAGGTCCACGGACAATCATGGAACACGTGTAGCAGCCAAACTGCGGAGAAAACGCGTTACCGCCATCCGGACTTTCACCAAGGAACTCTCACATACGATAAGTTCCTTTTTGACCTTCTGATTGTATTATGGCTATCACCACCTGTGCACTAATAGGTACGACGCGCAATACAAAAAACCGGATAAATTTTGTCAGCTTCCAGATGATGGTTGTGCTCTTTTTCGCTTTTCAGGGGCAGAAAAATACTATTCACACATTCTGGACCATTATTGTACTGACTGGATGGGATTTGGAAGCCAAAAACTTGGAGACTATACAGACATCGTGNNCTACCATCGATAACCCTACACGAAACTGTAGCGCGTGGACACTTTATCAGACGCTATTGCTTTTGTGGAAGCGTCTGGATAGTTCTCTACACTTAAGCACCTGCCAACAATTATGACATCGAAACAGCGTATGACAATGGCAAAGTTTTGAGGTATATCATGTTGCGCAAAGGTCTCATGAACAAATAGGCGGACAGAATAGAACAGGGCAGGAGCGTTATTTCCCCAAAATAAGTTCAGAAATGAGCCAGATTCCTCTAGGCTTGACCTCAACAGATTTGTGTGTGATCTTCTCGAAGAATTCGGTCTTGTTTTGATCAGCTAAACGGAAGCAGTCGGTTTTCTCTCAAACTCTGACCATTAGGCAAAAAGTAGGTATTCCCTGACTTCGGTGATATAGTGACTGCAGAGGGAGAATAGTTAAATTTGTAAACAGTGGTTCCAAAATTATTGTCACACACAATGAAAGCTCCACCTTCAAACTAGATAATACTGTGGATTTACCGTGCCTGCTCAAATGGCGTTCTCAAAACGTATAGGTGAGCTAAGCATTCCTTGTACAGGGATCTTGCTTTACTGCCAAGCGCTAACCTGAGGAGTCGAGATCCCGAGTCAACAGTGGTAGGTTACCAGTGGAATTGCCGTTGATCGTCTAGCTCAGTAACAATTAGAGCTGTTTATGCTTAGCAAGTTACTTTATTCACGAAGAGTTTTGCCAAAATTAAGTCTTTTTCGGACCGTTGCGACATTATTTGGAATATTTTTTCCTTATTCGAGGGCATCTTTCATCGGCATAAAAATTAAACTTCCCTACCAATCTTCTGTCCCTTTTTGTAGTTTCTGCTCCACCTTTCTGTGCGTACGAACTGGCATTTGTGTTTTCCTACCACTTCACGCATTTGACCTTAAATTGATTAAGATATCGTGTGGCCGACTTCATGTACGCGTGACTGTCTCATTTGTGAGCCTACGTTATTATCATTTATTTTTGAAGAGCATGGTCACAAACATAAAAAGTGAGTGCAAGCGATGAATGCGAAAGAGTAACAGGAGAATATGGTAGAAAAGAGAGAAACGTCTCATTCGAGATCATGCCAAGGGCGGTGCCAGTCTGATAAGGTGAATCCCAATGTACTTTTGCAGCCCAATCAACTTGTCTTTAGTAGACGGGTATCTAACGCTGAGGTTTGTGTATTTTGTGAATTTGTGCTTCGTAATAATAGTGCGATAAATAAATTCAGCTTCGAATATGTTTTGCCTTTTTGGATGTTCTCCTATTACGGGTCACTGAAAAATACCACTTGGCCGTAACACGGTATATTTGCTTCCTCGAATTTGGGCTTTCTGAACTGATATAATTATTAATCCGCGCACAGGCTCTTTTTTACCTGAATTCTGACAAGCGGTGTGTATTTGCGTGGTGGTCTTGCCCAGCAGAATTAAATGTCAGTTCATTGACCGACTTGTGATATATGCCCGAGATTCATTGAGCGAGACTTCCTATTTGCGTGGTTACAAATACGTACTAATTGAATTTTTGCAAAGCTTTGGATAGTGGCTTCCCACAAAAGCAAACATTTGAAGATGACTCTTCTAAAACGGCTGGTTGTCTCGGTAAGTTCGTTGTATCTATGGGTTCAAAACAGACAAACTTATCGACGGAAACTTCTGGGCACATATCTTCTACGTAACACAAAGGGGGAACTAAGGGTCATGTGTTGCTATATTTCTACACCCAAAAGCCGAAATTGAGTTTTGACCACGAATAGCTCACTCCCGTTCATTCGGACGTCAGTGTACCGTGCAATTATTTTCGATTTGGCTCATGGTACCCTTGGAAGCGTGTAGTGTATAGCAGACGAGGCGCAGATAAATATTCGAAAGCAAAATTGTGTGGTACTTTCGGGATCGAAATGATTTCTTAGCATTTTCTCGAATATGTCAAGCAAGTGGATGGCATAGCTGCTTTCGGAGCTGGTGTCAGGGCAATACAATGAACCTTACGTGATCTGAATAATTCTCCATCCAATGGCATGCGCTCCATGCCCGTAAAGTGTACAATGCTGCTGAAAGCCTTCGTGGAAGTGAACCCTAACCTCACGTTTGCAGGTATATTTACTGAGAGTGAATAAATTTGTCTGCTAGGTAGCTGTACCAGTGCCGTTTATCAGATCATAGATGACTTTTCCATCCGGACTGAGAAGCCTGGAGCAGCTTTAGAAAAGCTGAATCACCTATAGCGAATGCGTGGCAGCGATTTATATGTCAAGATTTGGGTTTTTAATGCTTCAGTGTCCTACTTATCCTCCCGTGGTGCAAAGACATGGACGCTGCATATTGAAGACGCTAAAAGCTTTCAGTGTTTGGTCATCGATGTCTTCAGATCATTGCATGAAATTAGTGGGAACTTGGGACCAATAATGCTGAAGTAAGTAGAATGGTCTCCGGGAGAAACAGCTCGCGTGTGATAGACTGTCCACATTCTGTAAATGGCTCCCACTTGGTTATGTGCTCCATATGCCAGTTGACCAAATGCTTCGTATATAACTCCTTTCTCAGGAAAAAGGTGATAACGAATTACTGACGTTGACCTTAGCGGGCAGATGCTGGTTTCTTCACGAACTTTTCAGACGGAGCAAAACAATTTGCGTAAAACTGTTGCAATTTGCTCCTGCGTGCTCAAAAATTTGCTTTGTTGGAACTTGTTTTAATTAGTTTCTTTTTCTAATTATTGACGCGGATTCAGCCATAAAGTACCGGTACTACAGTTTTAGATATGCCCTCAAATGTGTTTGCTAAGAAAATGGCTACTAATCGGTTTTCCTTTTCACGGCATTTAAGAGAGCTTCAAAAGACTACGCCACAGATAAATATATGGTATTTTTGCGTGTATTTTGCAATCAAAGTATCAACAGTGTTTTGCCTTACAGGTAGATTTACTTCAACTGCGGCAGGGGGCCAACCTAACCAACAAAAAGTCGAGGGATACGAAGAATCTTGAAGTTTGGCGAATATGATATAACGCACAGTGCATTAAGCACAGGCTGCCCATAGTTTTCTCCAACGGGGCATAGAAATAAAATCCTAATGAACTCTGATTATGTGGAACACAGTCTTGAGGTTTCTAGCGTTCTGCATGGTCAACTTTCGGTGATCGGACGACCAATCGAAGAGAAATTGGGCATATGCAGGGCTGCGGTGACGTATGAAGCACCGTTATGTGAAATGCGGCGGTTCATGGCCGACGAATTCAGCAAGGCCCTTAGCACTCAGGACATAAAAAACTACTACTGGAATTGTCGACCATCTTTGTTGAGTAAGCGACGATAATTGTGTTTTAATGTGGCAGGCGGCTTACTTTCGGACCGGTGAAACTTCGCGAGTTCGGATATGTGCGTGCGTTGGAGTCGGAGGAAGTTCGCCGCAGCCACATATGCAAAACATGGCAGGGGGCCAACCTAACCAACAAAAAGTCGAGGGATACGAAGAATCTTGAAGTTTGGCGAATATGATATAACGCACAGTGCATTAAGCACAGGCTGCCCATAGTTTTCTCCAACGGGGCATAGAAATAAAATCCTAATGAACTCTGATTATGTGGAACACAGTCTTGAGGTTTCTAGCGTTCTGCATGGTCAACTTTCGGTGATCGGACGACCAATCGAAGAGAAATTGGGCATATGCAGGGCTGCGGTGACGTATGAAGCACCGTTATGTGAAATGCGGCGGTTCATGGCCGACGAATTCAAGCAAGGCCCTAGCACTCAGGACATAAAAAACTACTACTGGAATTGTCGACCGTCTTTGTTGAGTGAGCGACGATAATTGTGTTTTAATGTGGCAGGCGGCTTACTTTCGGACCGGTGAAACTTCGCGAGTTCGGATATGTGCGTGCGTTGGAGTCGGAGGAAGTTCGCCGCAGCCACATATACAAAACATAGCACTGTTCTGGTGCTTATCGGATGTGATAAATGTTGATGAAACACACGCAACATTCTGATCTGGGTAAGTTCTTAAAATCTATCCGGTTTTGAGACACAACCTCTACAGCTTCTTTATTACGGATGGCGTGGCACCGGGCATTTGGATATGTATGACGATGATGCCAGATGATTTGGCATCGCGAAACCCTACCCTCGTCAGCTTGTTTTCTATAGCCGTCCGCTATCATCCGCCCCGAGTTTATCTAGCCAGATGATTAGGTTCTGTAGACCCCCAGTCGCATGTTGGTTGTGTGCGTCAGCTAGGTCCTCATCACAGAATTGTGCAAGCAACAACAGCCCCTCCTCTTAGATTTGGACTTGACGGTAAGTGTTAGAATGTGCAGCTCATGCTGTACACTTCTAGCGGTATAGTATCTGGCAGCTGCTGGCATCCGGCTATGGATAACCAGGTAGGAGTTGCATTTCGAAGTACAGGGCTATGCTGACGGTACCCAGCACTCTAATAGTTACACGCTGATATCAAGCAGTGCATCGGGAAACTACACCTGCGTGCGGAGGTCAACGTCATTGCCAGCCTTACGGTCTCGATACCCAGTACGATGTTTACGATTATAATGAAAGAGTCTATGGCGGTGATTACTCGAGAAAGCTAGCCTCGGGGTCTAAAAATATGCCTCGATATTCATCCATCCCAGTGGTTGGTACAAGACCAAACATTGTTACAGGAATGACACTCCGTCATACTTTGTGCCCGCATGTACAACATGGGCTCTAGCTTTTTCCATTGTTTAAGCCAGCTGCAGAACCACCTGCAACTTTCGCTCATTGAGAGCGATTCATGTTTTATCGCAAGTCGAAATATGTTATTACGAGTACATACTTTTCCAAGTCCATATAACGGTAATGAAAACTCATCGGCCAAACAAGTCATCTGCACATATAAATAGCGAAGAAAACCCATTAAACACACATTCTTAACTATTAAGTGTAATATAGAAATAGATTTGATTTGGCGAGAACCGATCGGCAGTCACTCACCTCGCCGTCATCTGTAGAAACTGCGTAATACTGTAGAGTGGCTATGGATGCCAAGTTTTGTTCACCGATGATTTGAGGAGTAGCGGAAGGTGGCTACGCACTGAATGCGGTTGCCCATATAATCGATGGTTCTTGGAAGAAACAGCTCACTCACAGTGAATGAGTTGCTTTCGCGACTTCCGTAAGCATCCGGCTGACTTTCACGAATGCTCATTTTCGCACAGGCTAAAGGAGAGTGAGTACAAGCAAGTTTTCCCTGAACAATGGCTTACCAGCGGAAGTTGAAATTCATAAGCAGCGGACTGCGATTTGCACCGCTGACTAGAAGCACACACAAATTTATTTCGCCGAAACTATGGGATTTTCGAAGTTTTGACGTTAACGGATAGCTAGTCTAATCTATTTACACCTTCCGGTGGCATGTTGCCGGTAGCATTTTTGTTTGAGTGGGTGAAATTTCAAGGTAATGGGCCATAACCGATTCGCGATTTGTTACCGGTTTACGCGAGACAAAACACGAAGTCGCACTCCAGCATATTTTGACACTCTTTGGCGTTCATTAGGAACAAAAAACGTATAAAAATATCTAATGTATCTATCAACCTGGAAGATCGGTCATTGACGTTTGTTGGTCTTACACTCCTCAGGTTTGACAGATGAGATGATTTTGCTCAACGATTCTGGTGGCAACACATTTTCCCATGGATCTCAAATGTACAGTGGTGATAAGAGGGCCATCTCTATGGATGATCCCACTTCCCAGGTACGAATAAAAAGCTTGTAGGTAATATAGCGTCACGAGGAAGCTACAGGGATCACTCCTATTATGAATATAATAATAATATCCATTCCCAACCAGTGGGTAGCATACCGTCAGGCATGATCATAGTATTACAGTCAGAATAAGAGCATGACTGATGGGGGTTGAGAATAATAGGAATTTTTTGGAAAAGTAATGGTGACCTAATCAGTGGGCGTTAACGAATTAGACTTCGTCACACCTGAGGTGGCATGGGTAGGGATCCAAAACTACAAGGGATCTTTATCTCCCATGGAGAACATATCAGGTGACATCTGATCTGATCGTTAGGATTTAAAAGTGGCAGGCAAAAACAATAAGGCAACAGGCAAAAACAATAACAAAAAGCTTTTTGCCTGGAACATGACGAAAAATTAAAGAATAGTTCAGGTTGTAGAGGTGTAAATCCAGAATAATGGATCCGGAGAGGCAGCAGAAATGCCAGGACATAGTCGGCCAATTTGAACTAAAGCCCGAAACCATCACTAGGGCTTCATGGCCTTGGGCCGTTGGGCGTATGGCCACGGAAAGCGTAAGTCCGGATGGTGAAGTGATGTAATATGCTGTACGGATAAATGGTGGTAGGAAACTCAGAATCAGAGTGTGCAATGAAACTTGAGTGACTCACTAACGTCGCTGCTGGAGCAGGGTCAAATGTAAAAGTTACTTGGGAGAACGAGTTCACGCAAACTGTACGAAAATTGACTGACTTGGTGAGGAGTAGGAATAAAAGTCGCCGAGATCTTTACATCCGACAGAAGGTTCGGCAGATTGCAATGCACGCCTCTGAGTGGTGGTTGGTGACAAATGAAGGTTGCAGGTGGTTGCCGGTAAGGGAACAAGT
>NW_008751738.1:1480725-1499171 GCF_000715545.1 Opisthorchis viverrini
CCAAAATGAAAAATCGAAAAGTTGTGGCAATTGTGATATTCTCGCAGTGCCGTGCCGTCACTGCACCTAAATACTTAGGTTTCTAGACAGCCTCGTGACAGACAACGTGATTGAGGTAGTTAGGCTGAGATGCGCAGTCCTGTGGTCAGCTTAATTTTGTACGTTTGCCGGGGGATTTCTCAAGGTGAGATAAACCAATGTAATATCGCGCGTGGTATTTGTTGTTGTTTTTTCTCAGGTCAGAGATACCTTCGTTCGTAATGCACAGATCAGGTGGAGTGGACAACGGCCAAACAGGTCGCCCATAGCGCGTATTACCACGGGTCGAAGCTTGGGAGGAAGATAAAATGAGATGAAATGAGATTATATCAATAGGGTCTGGAGAGTTATACGGGTCATCAGACAGGATGTAGTCTTTTGATAGGGTAAAATACGAACGTCTACCACAGTTATGGTGGTGACACCAGGTGGTTAAATAAGACAGGATAAGGGTGGATTTGCACTCACTAGCGTAGTCATCAAAGTCCAGCTGAGATTGCCAATACAACTATACTACCTGAGACAGGACTGTTCACCGCACGTAAGCTAAGGGGCGGCGTGGTGAGTGTAACCAAACACGTAACGACTGGTGGAGGGGTAAATTCTTAGATGGCGGACTAGATTTTCTGGGAGTTATTAGTGAGTTGGACGATGCTAGGACAACCCAGGAGGGAAGGAGTATGTAAGGGGGTGGTCACCACCCCCCAAAGCACTACTATCAGCTTCAATCGATTAATGGTACATGACGGAGACTTCCGATGTTAGCCTTGCATACTGATGGTGGAGAGTCTGGAGTCTCACTGTATGTTTACATGTGTTGTATTTGTCCACTCCTGGGAGCAGTGAGTTGGAGTGTCTTTTTGTTTGGTTGATGAAGTGGGTTTTGGTGCGGTGTAACCTCGATATTGACGTGGGCAGCAACAGCTGCGCACGTCGGTGTGGGCCATGGGCATCACAGAGTGTCTTCCGGCTATCCCAGGTGTATTGTTTTTTTGATACTTTTGGACGGGTGAAAGACAGCTTTTGTTTTTGTTGTCGTTGTTCATGGCGTTGCCAAATAGCTCAACCAAGGCGAGGCCACCAGCAGCAGCAACAATCAAAAGACAGCGGTGCTCTTTTTGGTTTTTATTTCCCGAATTTAAAGGCCAGGCTCAGAATCACCGGCGATAGGCGATGCACCCGTGCTACCGGAGGGGTGGTGAGTATACGAACGAACTGCAACAAAACTGAACGACCCTCCCTGCAACACGCCCTATAGGTAGTGACCGCCATAAAGCGATCGCCATGATAAAGGTAGTCGTCGTCACCCACCTGAACTATTTATCGTAACTGCCGCTTATTATATCCCACAAATACACAGCAACATAATCTAATGACCAACGACGGTCATTCATACCCACAAGTATACGCGATGCCGCTTATCTTTGCTACCTATAATGAACACCCGGCCAGTATCCATGCCGGCCGGTAAAAATGAGGCCTCAACTATGCATGATAAACTAATCTGACAGCTTGTCATACTTATTGCTGTACTCGGTGTCGACTTACTTAGCTACTTATCGTATCTGCTAGGTCCGTGTTCATGTGCGGCGTATATCAGCCAGAAACCCGCTCCAACAATCTGTGCTACACGTTTTTGCTAATCTTTGCTACTACTGATAAACACCGGGCCAGTATTTATGCGAACCGATGAATACGAGGCCCAAACTATGCATGCATGTCTAATCTAATGGTGAACGACGGGCCTCATGCTCATAACTGTACGCGATGTCGCCCACCTTGACTACTATTTGAAACTGCTAGGCCAGTGCCTATGTGCGACGCTGAATATTAGGCCTCAAACATGTGCAGTGTTTTAAGTTAACTACCAAAGATGGCCTGTCATACCTATAACTGTGCGCGCTCTCACTTATGTCTGATACCTGAAGTGAACACCAGTCCAGTATCTATGCGGGCCGATAAAAATGAGGCTCCAGCTATACGAGATATCTTAATCTAACGACCAACGACGGCCCTTTATACTCGAAAGTGTGATCGATGTCGCCTACCTTAGCTTCTTATCGTAATTGCTAGGCCTGTGTCTATGTGCAACGCTGATTATGAGGTTTCATCTATGCCCAGTGACCAAGTGCAATGGTGTGATGGACATGACTGATACTCTATTTATTGCCCTATTCATTATTCTCTTGTTTTAATATTCCATATGCTGTACATATTCGCCAATTCGAATACATGCGTGCTGGCTGTTACGCTTCGCTGAATTCTGGATTTCTAGTTCGTCTGGTTATACCGATATACGTACGAAACTCAATTCTCACACCTTGTTCATAGTCCTACAGTCCTGTGCAGACATTTTCCCCAAAATGATGAGCTGAAATCCTAGAATAAACAGCTTTAGAGACATGCAATCTACAACCTGTGACAAATGGCCAACGACGGCTCGCCACACTCGTACATATAGTCGATATCGCATACCTCGTGTGTTTATCGCAACTGCTGGGCCTGTGTCTATGTTCAACGATGAGTATGAGGACTCGGCTTCGCCCAGTAGCCCGGTCCAATGGCCAGTGACTGTCCATCATACTCAACTGTGATCGGTGTCATCTGCCAAAGATATTCATAGTAACCGCCGGGCCCGTGTATATGCTCGAAGCTGACTAATCCAGCGACCAACGGCTGTCCTTCACATCCACACGTCGTCCACCTACCAACACACCGTGCCTGGAAAATACAGAGCCACCTTTGACAAAATATGTTTCAGTTTATTGGTTGCATCGGTACAAAAGTACTGTGCGGTCAATCCGGTCCTTGGTTTTTTAATCACCACGGTTTCAGAAAAAAAGTATAGTTAATTGAGATTCGTACACATCTGCGATACCATTTAAAACGCATAATTAAACAAAGTTATATTGGCTAACTCACTAAGCGCTCGACGAACTCCTTTGTCCACAATTCCTGGTCGATGTCCGCGCCTCACTTGAAGACTTACTGTTACAACGGTAAACATACTGCTCGCTGAATTAGCCCACCCGGCGATGACAAGGGAGCCGCGTGTACATCGATGATTCGATAGCGGGTTTCGGCGTCCACGTGCATTATTGTGCCCAGCGAAGCTAAAGCTAAAGAGGGGTGTATATTCGTCAGTCGTAATACCAGGTGGTGTAGACTTGAGCTCTGGGATCCAACGGCCACGCGAATCCTCAAACGTGCACCCATGCATGCATCCGTAGCAAAAACGAAGTATTTCAGTGCAATGATGTCATGGCACTGCTATATCCAATTTGAAAGCACGACCGCAACTACACCCTTCCTTTTTTGACCTTGTTTATTTACCTGCATATATTCCGAGATATCCCCCTAGGAATAAAAAATTCCATTGATAGAAGTGGAAAAGTGCCACGAGACTCATATACGCGGTTTGACGCATCAGAAGCGACCAGTTTTGGAAAGCTCCACGCTTTTGCTTAGGCGATACGAGCTTTATTCTGAGGTCCGCTAGTCGTACACACAGGCAACACTACCATATATCTTTGATCTCATACCTCTGCAAGCTACCTCAGCTGCGCACAATCTAGCCAGTGCACGTCAATCATAATCACATGTCTACGCCCGTTCGCATCGACCGCACAATTATTAGCTGCACGTAAATATTGATTACCGTTTTTGAAATCGTACAGTGTCGCCTGACTGAAATACTTAGGGTTTGTGATAACTTTTGACTGTTTTTACGTTTGGCGGCATTCTAACCCACACGGAAGTACCTTCTAGCAAACCTTTCGGACACTCTCTTATTATGAGTCCCCAACGTAAACATGGCTGTCTTGAACGGCAGCGATGAAATACCGTAAAACTTCAAGCAATTCAAGAATTTCCTAACTGCAACGACAACCCTAAACGGCTCATTCAAGGTGTCGATATACGGGGCTATCCATGAGCCCAAGTACGGCGTCGCGATGGTGATTAGCATACCCAGCATGATGAGTTGCCCGTAGTTCACCATATACCTATTATTTCACAGAAAGCGTGTTACCCAGAGGACCATTCCAGTCCGTTTGCTTTGCGCAGGGACCTGAAAGCAGTGTCCATCGTATCATGCCGTCCTCTTGTTCTGCCAACAGTTCAACCAACGACACTATTGGTGGCCCGGTATATCGGTGAAGATCAAACCTTGCCTCAAGCCACATATAGCGCATGCTGACAATCCTAACAACAAAAGACTTTCTAGGTGTGACGAATTCCTTGGCTTCAGCGGGATGCTTGCCGCAACCGTAGAAGAATTTTTTATATCCGGGTCACGAATGGCCGCTCCTACTCGGATTTTCGCGGACTTAGTGGGCGAGATTATTGTGTAGGTCGTTTTGAGATAATTTTCAACTCTAATACATATGAAAGCACGCGAGAAAACCAGTTTTTCCACAAAATTCCCCACCGTTCTCATAAAGACAATGCGCCAAACCACCAGCATCCATTAAAACACGAATTCCGCACCCACAGTGGACTCCGAGCTCGCCTAAACAATTTCTGATAAAACTGAAGCCGCATGGAAAGATCTTAGGTGCCTGAATAATTACCAGCAAATGATACAACTTTTTCGAACCACAGTTTTGGAGGAATTCTAAATGTGCTTCTAGAACGCGGCGAAATTTACTGATTACTTCCATCACTCCGTAGGGTGACTCCGAAACGGGACATATTCGTGTCTGTAAGCATTGGCTGGTATTCAACAATGTCATGCTCAATGGTATGCACTTGTTCACGTTGCAAATTTCAGCTCGAAGCTTTCCTTATCCTCCCGTGACATATTGACCGTTGCACTTAGACCGGAATATGCTAGGTACTGCATGTAATCTCAGGTATTCACTAATATATTCTCCACTCACCGACCAACAAGAATATTACAAACATAGCCATGAAACCACATGTAAGCAGTTTACAGCTCCCACACAAGCACAGGTTTTGGGAATTGGAATATACCGTTGTGCCCGTTTTCTTTATCTGATCACTTTATAGACTGCTGCGTAAGTTAAAAGAGTATCGACAAGTTGCAACTACTGCAGACTATTAGGGATAACCCTAGACGCAATTTTTTTGGGTCGTTATTGTGAATGCAGGTTAGGTGTTGTTTCAAAGATCTCGCCAAATTATGTTACCTGTTAATGTAGGCCACTACTTCGCGTTGATCAAGGACTTAGATCGCCGCACGATTTAATTTGACTTTGGCCTGAACTTGGTTTTGCTTTCAAACACACGAGGATGGACAAAATTCGGATTGTGAAACATTATTCATTCATGAAAACTTTGAGTAAAAAGATTTTTTTAAAGTCATAATTCTTCCAAGCTGGCGAAACAACGCGCTGAATGATAGGAAATAGAGCAAAAGCTGAATATGCACAAACGGTCCAAGTGGACCTAGGGTCCAGAACACGGGAGCATTAAAGTTACGTGGCTAATACGACACCACGTTCACGTCCGTGATATGTATATATGTTTGCATCGGAGGTGCTGAAAAGCGGCTAGCTAGACAAAACTATGGTGACGGCGGGTGAACAGGAGCTCGGCAGCCAAAATCCAGTTAAGTATTTAGGGTAATCGACTTTCAAAAATGGATATCCAAATCTCTAGGCACTTTCTTCTTATACGAAAACCGGTAAACGGCAGGAGTCTTCAGAAGGCCTCCTTAAAAAGCTGTCTTGACGTTGACATTGGTGTAGATTCCTGCGCGTAAGCACAGGCGACAAGAAGGTCTCGAGCTTCGGGACTTAAAATGTGAAATATAAGAGACAATCAATCCAACCAATCAGGGTTGGTTGCTCACTTGAACGCTGCTAAGCAGCGAATTCTTGGCTCTCATACTCGACGAGGTATAAGTTGAACCAGCAAATACTTCTACCACAAAAAATAAGGACAGCGTGCAAGATACAGAACAGCACACTAGCCAACGTTTAATACAGTTAGTTTGAAAACTGGTAAACAACGCAAGGGTGGACAAAAAAGCTCCGTGGCCTGCTGGGCCACCGGATGTTTGATCAGAAAACTTCGGAATGAGAGTCAAATAGTATTGATGATTTGAGTTCCCACGTTCCCATATAGGGGGCGGTAGTTGTCGACCTGACTCAAATCACCGGTTATTTTTCCATACTTCGTTGCCAGGTCATGAACTGGTTGTGTATCGGTCGCTTCCGAACAAAACAGGGATGAGAGAAGGAGCTTGGCGTGGCAGACGGCACTCTGGCGGGGTACATGCTGCAACCAGCATAACCTATGAAGCGTGAATAATTCATTTATCTTGGGAGAATTCTTTTACCTGAAACCATTTGGCATACCTCAGCATCGCTAATCCATTGTTCACACCTGAACAGGCAAATGATTCAAAGACACCGATGATAAAACATTGAAAGCTTTCATACGTCCTGTCTGTAGAGACCAAGTTTCTGGTTCATAAAGCAGTATGAATCAAACTGCCGCAATTCGAACTCCACCTCTGACAGACAGACTGACGTCACACCGGCTCTATGGGTATCGGGGCCGGAACAGGTTGCGCTGGCCTTCCAGATTTCAGAATTAATCTCATCTCCAAACAACCCACGAGAACTTAGGCGGCTGTCTAGGGGAAGAAATTTATCTACCATGTCGATTGGTACATCTGGATGCATGTGGTTTGGGTTTGAACCGACCCAGTCTTGTGGCAGCACTTACCACTTTACAGGAGTAAATCACATGTCAAACCATGCGCCAGAATTATTTAGTCCAATTAAAATTGCTTGTGCTGGTTTTTTGGGGGCCTTGGTCAAGGAAAGTATTATCTACTCAGTGAATCCGTGAACGGATGCTTAGTTTCTGCCGTCAGAGTTGATTTACATGCAGGTGGTTAAATGTCAGGCATAAGTGCAAAAACTTAGTTGAAGAGGAGCGGTCATCAATATAGGTGTTTTCCTTGTTCCTCTGTGGCGGTGGCTGATCCTTTCTCGCAGGCGTTCTGATTTAAAGAACTACCAACGATGAAATAACAAACGCCCGAAATAGGTGGGGAACTCAGGCGAAGGCTGTCTCATAAAAATCATATCAGGCGACGACATTCTGGAATTTCCGACGGCACCTGAATGCGGCCTCTGAACCCGGCTCTCTGTAAAAGGTTAGCTATTATTGGATGCCGAGAGCACACTTCGTTACCATCAAGTGTATCGCGGTGTAATCCCGCTTCTGATTGGCTGAAATATCTATGGCGGGAACATTCTCAAAAATTAACTTGGCGGATTTGAGGTTTATGATTTACCCCCTTGCACGAAGCAGAGAATTATAATGGGGTTATATCTGGTGGAAATTAACATTGCTCACAGATTTACAAATTTAGTAAAAGCAGAAAGTATGCAATTCTCAGTAGTTTAAAATAGCAGGCTTTTGACAGGTGTAGTCATACATGTTGTCTCTAAATATAGCGGTATGACAAAAGGAAGTTGATATTTGTGAATAACGTATGTAGCAAGGCAGTGGGTAAATAGGATAGCATACATTAGCAGTTCTTGCTGGCATGTTCACTGTTTTCTTTCAGCATCGATCAGTGACTATGGTACGGTTAGCCTTTCGACGAAAACGAGTAACATACGTGTAACTTTTCCTTGTATGCATACCTCGAAAGCTACGTATTATGCGAACTGAGTTCTGTTGACGTGAGAACCGGTGTGATCGTGGACATCCCCAACTCTGATTTATAATTACGGAACTACCAGCGCATCCCTCTCAGCCAAAGGATCAATGCTAGTGTCTGCAGTTATGCCGGAGCTGGTCACCGATTTTCTATTTCTGGTAGTTCATCCTTTAACCAGTATTATTTTTGGACACAAGGATAGGCTCATCAATCACCTGAAAGCCTAGAACGTAGGTAATTGTTGAGGTATCTAGTGAACAGTGCCGGCTACGCTTGCTTACTTATGCCATGAGTGTTGACGCGGAACACTGGTATCTCAGTTGTGGCTAGAAAGCATTTCCATTTGTCGTTGGCAGTTCTACAAGCTTTAAAAATGACAACCGATCAGGCAGCAAGTCCACGGTGTGCCCAGTTCCGGAATCTTCGGCTTGAATAAATTTCACTTTTGATGGTGTGTACCAAGCACCACTTTATAGTGAAGCACCCGTGAGGCATATTGAGTGTCTCAGACACGTGTAGGCTGCCGATCCTCTGCACACATTACTAGACATATGCTGATAGTGGCGATCCTGCCCTCCTAGAAACACTAAATTTCGGGACTACCCTGAGGTTATAGACGGAAAAGCAAAATTACGCCCCCTTTTCTCACCTAAGCAAACTTGGTCTCAAGGCAAGGCCTAGATGCCTTGGTTGCTTTGAGGCTTGCGTTGTCGAGAAGTATGGAGCCATTTGTTAGGAAACAGTTTTATTGCGACTGATTTCAAGCAAATTACAGAATCGTCAAAAATATGTTCCGCGGTTGTATCTGGAATTAGAGGGAAAAGCATTAGTTAAAGGCAACCTAATGAAAATTACCAGAGCCCGGTTTGCCCAGCCTGCGTGAAAAACACACACTGGTTGCCACTGCCGCACCACTTTGGGGAGAAAATGGATTTTACGGCAGAAGGAAACCCACCCGCCACCCACCTACCCAACGAGACAGGACAGTTAACAAATATGAAGTTATTTAATAAACAAAACTTACCTCCGTCTCCTTAAGTGCATTTACCTGAGAAACTCACTCCGATATCCGGTTAAGCCGATTGTACATGGGGCAAAGGAAACCCGGCTTGTTAAGCAAACTGCCACTGCAAATTCACTGCGTCCAAACGTGACAGTAGTTGCATTGTACCCAAGCTTCCATCGGCCTTTCACGGGCGCTCCTTGATGAATTACAGGCACCGCAGATATCAGCGTCAATATGTGACGTCATTGGCTACATCTTACGGTGCACTGCCATGGTACCGTACTTCGCGGTGGTTCAGGCTTCTGGCGCTGGTAGCATAGACCTCGAACTCGCTTGCACTTCCACAATGCGCCGTTCTCCTAGAACAAGCAAACAAACAAAAATTAAGGAACGATTCGAGCTCACCAATTATGTGGCGGACTAGGACATTATCAGCCTGTTTGGATAAATTAACAAGCAAAGTAACCAATACAAAACCACAAAATCACATTAGGAAAGGAATGAGTAGTCAAATGGGGACTGACGAATGTGTAGATCCAATAGTCCACTACACCGATCCAAATGCAGTAACTGGCTGTGAAAGGAACTATTCACTTGTCGGAATTTCCCCATACAGATGGTTCCGCGTGCGTGATATGTTCCACGGTAGGAAAATTATTCATGGCTCAGAAATGCCACGGATTTATTGTGACCTTCAACATTTGACACAAACACAGAAATTTAGTCCCACTGGTTCAACAGTCGACAAGCAGTTCAACGGAGCATAAATACACTCGCTCAGCAAGACGTCAGCAGGTCGCACCGGAAAATTGTGTATTCGTAACATTAAAACAGACGTCATGATACAATGTGGACGACAGTTACGAAGTGTGGTTTAAGTTCAGGAAGGATGGTAAATGTGGCAACGGATTACAGACACTACAGTACTCCCCCCTAGAGCGTCAGGAATAAGGTCGCACCGGAAAATTGTGTATTCGTAACATTAAAACAGACGTCATGATACAATGTGGACGACAGTTACGAAGTGTGGTTTAAGTTCAGGAAGAATGGTAAATGTGGCAACGGATTACAGACACAGCATGAATCCCAACCTTGAAGGTCTGTAATACATGGAAAGTACACAAAGTTTTAGCGGAGTACGGCATAGCTGACTTCAAGCTATATAACTGCAAGTTATTTTCCTTTTAACAGCTTTCATCGGAGGAATCATTCGCACAAAATTTTCCGCATCACAACATTCCTTGGAAAAGGAATATAGCATATTTCGTCCCACACCATTACAGTGGGTGACTGCCACAGGTTGTGACCATTCGTGTTACATTGATACACGGAATCCGCCTAAATCACATGACCATACTGCGCACACTAACCACGCAGTCGATGGGAAGTAGACGAAAGAGCATTCAGACTACAATCATCGCATATGGACAGCCCAAACAAGCGAAGGACTAATATAGGATGCCTTTTTTGACGACTCAAAAGCTCTTCCTCTGGTCCCACACACCACGCTGGTCCACAAACTAGAGTCTTACGGGATTCAAGGGAAAATCCTACACCAGATCAGATATCATTCCTATGCTCTATCTACTCTTCTCCAGCGCCGGTCTCCATTGGAGTTCCTCAAGGATCCGTCCTGGGACCAGTGCTGTTTCTGATCTACGTCAATGACCTCCCAGATGTTCTTGCGAGTCCATGTCTCCTTTTTGTGGACGACTTGAAATCCTGGAGTACCAATGCCCGTGCCCTCCAAAGGGATGTTGACGCTGTCAAGCAGTCATCGTTGGACTGGCACCTTCCTCTGAAAAGTGCGTCCATATGTCTTTTGGAGGAGACTCAGCGAATGCCTTTGTTATGCATGGTGAGAAAGGACCACGAAACATCATGAGGATAGATGCCAAAAAGGATTTGGGTATCTGGGTCTCCTCAAGCTTATCCTTCTCATTGCACCATGAGAAATAGACTTAAAAAGCATTCACCATTCTACGGATGATCCGACACACCTTCTCCCGCATTACTCACATGGACTGCCAAATACTCTATGGAGCCTACGTCAGACCGCTCCTGGAATACGCCAAGTTTTCTACCCAGGACGCACGAAAGACGTCACCCTCATTGAGCGTATCCAGCGAGTCGCTACGAAAAAGGTTGCCGGCCTCCCCCGAGGGGACCTCATTCTTACTTATGCTCTGTTTGAACAAAGCCTGGCAAACAGGTTTTTCACCGTTGACCCAGCAAACACACGGCGGGGACATAGTAAGAAGATTTTCAAGCTCAGAGTGCACACATTCATTAGGCAATATTTTTTCTCATTTGGGACAGTAGCTGTGTGGAATGACCTGCCCCCGACGATTGTCCACGCTCCTTCTAGAACCCAGTTTAAAGCACTATTAAACATTTATTTATGCGAGTCCTCGCGCAGGAAATCATACTGCCCCGCGCTGAAAACATGAAGAGCAGTGCTACACCCTTTTTCACTTGTACCTTTCAGGCGAACGACAGCCACTTACCGACAAGAACAAAACCGACCCGGGAAACTTAGACAAAAGCCTCGATCCTATATATCAACCCGTGAATCCGTGATTCCGTGAACTCTGCATTTCGGCCAATCAGAGAGTCACTTGTCGATGACCCGAGGGCCAATCGCATATCGGTTAGGCGTAGAAATATCTAACTGCAGGCGTTGGAGTGCCTTGGGTTCGGAATCCTTCCTAACACGGTTTCGACCGCCGACGATTTGAGCAGATAGGGATTGGAAGAAGATTTACGGTAACATGGTGGTGATTTCACCATTACTTACCTTTGAAATGTAGTCTAATGACGTCCAACCACCGGGAAACACGGTTATTTAACCTTTCAATAACCGGAAGATGTGGTTATTTGACGGTTATCTTGGTGCAAATAACCATCTGTTAACCGTAAAAGGTGGTTATAACTGTCGTGTAACTGGAAAACTCGGTTATTTTGGACTGCGTGTGCTGCTAGGGCCACTGCGACAGGATGTACAAGGGTTGCTGTCATCCTAAGTCACCGGTCGACAGGTTATTTGCTTTGCTTAATGCCCGTTGATAGTAGCCTGTGTGCGGTTCTTCTGGTAACGTCCTTGAAGGAGTGCCTCAAGTGGGAAATTGGTCGCTGCTGTCTGTCCCGTCCGTTTACGAACCAACCGATTGCAGCCCTGGCACCACCAAAGACAAGTTTTGTAACGACCTGAATGCCCTGTTACGGCGCATTATAATCTCAAATATCTTGTGAGTGCCTGGGATCTGAATGCGCCATTGAGGAGGCTTATCTCCCATGAAATCAGTCAGTACGGAGAGAGGTGAACGACTGCTTCAACCAACTGGCTCCCATGAAACTCAGTACGGAGAGAGGTGAACGACTGCTTCAACTATGTGCTGACCACAGTCTGTTTTATGCAGTGCTAGCCTCTAGAATACTGAAGTCCTCTGCAGGCGTACACTCACTTTTTGAGTGAACTCTCCCGGGCCACATCATCCCTCATTTGCATGTTGTATTTTGCATATTTCATTATCTATGATGCTCTTGAGGGAGCCAGTCGGCTCAGTGGTTAGTGCGCGAATTTACTGCTCGGAAGGTCCGTGGTTCGAATTCGGCCTCGGCATCTCGACTTTTACTGCCTGGGCTTGGACACTCTGGCAGTGTCCCAGCAATCGTGCTTCCTTCGGGTGGCATGGTAGCTAGACACCGAAAGGGTGTTACAGCTGGACGATTAATTTTTACTTTTATGGAACATTCGATAGATGCACTCGGAAGGTCCGTTGTTCGAATTCGGCCTCGGCATCTCGACTTTTACTGCCTGGGCTTGGACACTCTGGCAGTGTCCCAGCAATCGTGCTTCCTTCGGGTGACATGGTAGCTAGGAACCAAAAAGGCGCTACGGCTGAACGGTTTTTATCTTTCTGCACTACTAGCCTCTGGAATAACCGAAGTCATCCGACCACACGATGTCCTCCAAAACCCTGCCGGCTAAGAACTCAAATTGATCAGTTTGCTATCAGTTACCGACGGTAAACGTGGAGCAGTCTGCGACCTCGGAGGTTTATGCATATGTCCTCAAGCGCCTCCGAGTCCCTGGTCCGGATGACCTCAGTGTTATGTTATGTTGTCGATGACGACGATGGTGATTACCTTTAGACAAGTTCTTGAGCAGGCCACTCTTTCAAACCTAGATTGGTATTTGTTTGGATCTTGAAACTGTTTTTGACTCTGTCGATCTTCGGAAATTTAGTGGTGTCTAGCACGTCCATTGGTGTAAGACGAGGCTGCTGTCACCTTTCTTCTCCAACTTAGTTATTGACAATTTCTTCGCCCGCCTCTACAAATACCCTTAGGAGTTTCGTCGGTATGCGAGTGACATTGCTGTCCTTGACACAGGTCCCCCAAAAACCAATATAAGCAATTTTAATTGGGCTAAATAATTCTGCCGCATGGTTTGGCATGCGATTCACTTCTGCAAAGTGGTAAGTGCTGCTACAAGACTGGGTCGGTTCAAACCCAAACCTCATGCATCCAGATGTGCCAATCGACATGGTAGCTTCATAGGTTAAGCTGGTTGGGGCATGTACTCCGCATGCCAGATTGCCGTCTGCCCCGCCGCGCTCTTCTCATCCCTGTTCTGAGCAGAAGGGACCGAGAGGCAGACAGTTCACGACCTGGCAACGAAGTATTGAAACAATAACCAGTGATTTGAGTCAGGTCGAGAACTGCCGCGGGAACTCAACTCATCAATGCCTAGTGACGCTGACAAAGAGTACTCAGTTACGCTTTTAGTATTCGTGTATCGAAGATGTGGTTTGCAATCTGCACCTGCCCAGTTTACTGTTCTTTCATGTTATTACACCGTATAAACTAACTGATCCTGTCACCAACTCGAATACTTGGCTTCATTTTCCCCGCTATCCTCTCTGTCCCGTTCTCCGGTTACTAAAACCATAATAGCCGGAACTAGCATCCCTTACCATATGAGTTATGTTTCGAGCGCAACCTAGCTCTGTTCCCCTGTGCAGACTTACCGATTGGAGGGTCCCTTGTTCGTAACTGCCATCTGAATCTTGGCTGCTTAGGTAACTTTGCAGTGTATCCATCCTCGTACTTCCTTCGGGTAAAGTGACATTTATGCACCAAAAGCTTTTTCAACCTGATCGATTATTATCGTTAATTTATTTATTATGCAGCTTGTAAGTGACAAACTGGGATGAGCCGAACGTGGGGTGTCCTTTGTCTGCTCAGCGCCATAGTCGGTCGTGATAAACATACACGGATGGATAATCGGACCATTCGGAGTTCAAACATTCAGCTTGATTTCAGTCACCTAAGCAACACCCTCTCCCAGGGAATGCACGATTTTGACTAGTCCCGATAGTGTTACTTTCCAGGCTGTGCGCTGAGGTTTCACCCGAAAGCTGACGTGACTAATAAAGTGTTCAGCTTAATCATTCTTCTCTTATTTTCGGGATTTTTTTGGCTTTTTTTAGATGCTAACTTTTTTGTGATGTGGAACACCTTCTTACTCAGGCGAATTCTCACCGGTCACCCGAGAATCTTACGCTCAAGGGAAGTAATATCATCACTGTGTTTGATTGGTCGGAACTCGGCATCCTTCGCGCCCTGTAGAAACCTTTGGAGATGTGTTCGTTTTCCTTGCCTTCAGGGCTCGAAGAAGGCTGGTTTCTGGTTGCGGACCTTTGGTATGTTCCCGTTCATTATTATAACCATTATTGTTACTATTTTGCAGCTTCTGGACGTCCGCATAAACCTACAGACCTACCTCCTCCGGACCGCACCACCAAATTCTTGGTGTTAACTTTTTCCCTGTTCTCTTTCGTTCTATTCAATTATTCATTGTCGTTGGTTCTAGTTCGTCTACCAATCCCTGTTTCCTACACTACCTTCTTGAAATTACTGGAGCGAGGAGAGGTTTCGGACATTACAGTCGACATCCTTGAACCAGTTGCCAGTGTGAAATTAAGTAGTCCTAACCCTGGCACTGTACAGAGGGTGAGTTTCTCTGCAGGTTTGATTAACCCGTATGCCGTCACTTCTCCTAGGTCTTGTATCACCTACCTACTTGTGAAACGCTGACCCAATTGTGAGCATTAAACAGTGTGGTGGCTGGTGCACGTGGCATTCATTTCAGTCTTTAGATCATCAAATATGCACCCGTATGTTTTGGTCATAGTGTCTTTGGTGATTGGTTACCTGAAGCCATGAACTCCTATTAGGAAAGCTGATTTGAAGGTGGAACGTAGAAAGGACCCGAAAAAGCCTGAAAATTGTGCAGCCTTCAGCAATCAAATGTCGATTAATGGATACATAGGCGTGATTATTTACATTTCCAAGCGTGGACAGTGTCCTTTTAATATATCCAGTTGTCGATCATCAGTACGTATTCTCCTTGCTATTCCCCTGAGAATCGTGATAAGTCACGGAAAATCTATACCCGGAAAACGGTTTCGGTCTTGTAGGAAGCAGTCGTCACAACAATAGAAACGAATCTCTCAGACTAGCAGCTTGCGCGCTAATCCGCCCGCGGTCCCGTGTTTGTTAGTTCTTTAGCGCACTCATGGAATTTCAGTGGTATTCGGTCTCCATCGTTCTTTTCATCTCCTCGATTCAGTTTTGTCCGCCTTTGACGCTTCCATGTTATCTGATGTACACCCTCTCGTCAATTCGCCCAACCCTTTTTGCTAATGAAAGTCTAAATTTAGTTGTCCGTCAGACATATTTTTGCTATTCCGAGGTAGATGTCCTGAATGCTTTGGAGTTTCGAGTCCCACTTTATAAGGCTATCGAATCCTTGATGACAAACGCAATCATGATTTACAGAGGGAGAGATAACCAGCCACCTGGGACTTTTTATGTAGCGTAGTAATTCTCCTACTGTAAAGACATGACACATCCAATGTGGCTTGCTCGTATGCATGGTGGCACGAGTATTTTAAAGTTCAATATATAAAAACGTGGTAATTTGGATGGCTAGATGGTTTGAGCGCATATGGACTGTATGTCCCTCATACACGCTCGTGTTCTATCTACCTTCACCGACTTTTCACCAGTCTAAACCGTCTTATTTGGGTTGGGCTTCCACTATAAACCGTCTTCTGCTGTGGCAGAGGAAGGTAGCTTGTGATGGTGAACCTTTTTCAGGCTAAGGTTCTGAAGAGTGTTAATGACACTCTTGAGTTATCTGTATATACCTGGCTGTTTACGAGACTTCCTGTTTGCTTTATTCACAACTTTTTAAATGCTCTTTGTTGTATGTACCTGCTGTTTACGAGACTTTTTGTTTGCTTTATTCACAACTTTTTAAATGCTCTTTGTTACAGCTACTGAAAGTGTATTTCCATGAACTTCGAGGGGATTTCGAGCAAAGCATTCGTGCGCATGAAAACGCATGGGGAATCCCCGAGAATGATCGTGTACCTATATGCTATGGAGATGCGCTGTAAGTTTCAGCTACGCACTTTCAACCTTGTTTTTGCTTAACCTTGAGACCGACTAACAAGTATTTCAAATTCTTTGTTTCTCCAAAGACGAGGCACCTTCCGATTTGCAAATATTCCGATCAGTACTATCATCCAGGAACTCGCAATCAGTATATGTACACCACAAATGGCTAAAAAACACTTAATCATGGTATATCAGCGAAAAGTGCCTTCCATGGGTAAGGTTCTTGGCTCCGGCTTACACTCTTGTTTGGAAAATGCTCAACGGGTCGATGTGCTTTCACCTTACTTCAGCTATCTCGTGTGTGAGGATGGGTCAGTTTCTTGAGTATCTTAGGCCGCAGCTGTCCAAACAAAGCGATTGATAACAAGCCTTTCGCAGATGTCAGTTCAGTGCTCTTTCAGTGAAGTAGATTTGCAGGTGCAAGCACTCAGTATGGGACCTTCCCTCCGTTCACGATCTGGAGGGCGTACTCTGAAAGGCTTCAGCCACCAGTGGTGGAAGACCTCAATTTTTCGGACGTCTAAAATGCATATTGACCCTGTATCGCAGACACATGGAACAAATCAAGTGACAGATTGACTGACGTGGACGTTGGCCTTCGGAATACTTGTTTCTCTGGGAAGCGGCAAGCTGTAGGTTCCAGGAGCGCATCGTGGATGCTATTCAAATTAACCAAGACCTCGTCTCTGGCTAGTGTTTCGAGAATTGGTTGAATGCGATACCATACCCAAGCGCCATTTCTTTCACCTTAAGTGTTTCGCCAGGCTGTAAGGAGATGCAGAGCGTCCGGAGAGTGAGCAAGCGGGGCGAGATGACTCAGTGGTTAGAGCGCGAATTTACCGACTGGATGGTCCGTGGTTCGAACCCAACCTCTGCCTCTCGACTTTCCCTGTCTAGGCTTGAGCAACCTCGCAGTATCCCAGTCCTCGTGCTTTCCTCTGGTGGCATGGCAACTAGGCACCTGAAGGGTGTTACAGCTGGACAAGATTGAGAAAGCCCCTCTGCATTACCCGGTCTGCTGCAAAATGGAGGACAAAATGTAAATGACGAGTAACTGTCTCAGTCTTGTGGGTGTTGGATAACTTCAATCTAAGCAACCTGCTGTATGCTTTCAAATCAACCGGCGATTTGGATGATCTGTAATTGGTTCACTTGGAAGTTTCGATGTCCTATTGACATTTTTCCAATGAATTTGGCGGAAGGACTTTACTACTCTGAAGGTAAAGAACTTTCAACGTAAAGTTAGGTAGCTTGTCAGCCAAGCGCAAAGAAAAATGTAATCTGTACCACGAGTGTTATCGGGCTGTCTATCACAGAGAGACAAGATGTCCAGCGTAGCCGGATTTATACATACTATAGTCGTCCTGTCATTGTACTACGAAGTAACAATTTCTTCGGGTTTGTGAAGTATGCGTTGCTACTCTACTAATCGGCTAGCTGGCAATTCGAAAGCCATCCTCCATTGTCGCATCGCTGACCAGTGCCTAATTTCGCCATAAAATAAACAAATTCCTCGTGTGTCCATGTTCCTGGCAATAGTTGTGTTTCACTCCAGCACTTTGTCGACTGTTTGCTGTAGCTGATTGTAAAAGTTTCGAAGGGTCAGTCAAGTTCTCACATGAATGGGGTTGGTGTGCTCCGTTTTTTGATGCCTTAAGGTGCCACACGGATCCCAGGTCGTTCTATCGTTCCGCTGCCATGAAGCCGTTATGACGCATCAACACCGGGGACCGTAATACCCCTTTGTAATTTTCCTTGCAAAAGACAGGCAGTTTGTCCACAGCGTAATCGAATAAGCTTCGAAGGATTTCCTCACTTTTTGGCTCGCATCATCATCAAATACCCCTTATTTTCCTTGCAAAAGACAGGCAGTTTGTCCACAGCGTAATCGAATAAGCTTCGAAGGATTTCCTCACTTTTTGGCTCGCTCGCACATCATCATCATCATCATTATCATCATCATCATCATCGACAGCATGACATCAGTGTTCAACGGCAGTGAAGCATTGGTGTTGAGCACTGATGTCATGCTGTCGTTGATGATGATGATGAACACCGATGCTTCACTGCCGTACAACCATGACTTATTTGAAAGCCTTATTGTAAAGAAAAGAATAAAGGTGGACGGGGGAGGGACTTAGTGCTAGCTTAACACAATCATTCCGAGGTGCCTACACCTCCAGACATTCACTCAGGCAATCTGGATAGAAACTGACAACAAGAACGCCACTGACATCGGTTGGCAACCATATCTTGTAGTGTCTCCAACCAGGCACAGTGAGGATC
>NW_008751738.1:1501957-1537451 GCF_000715545.1 Opisthorchis viverrini
ACGCGACGGCCGATGTGGCATGAGTTTATTTATGTATGTGCAATTCATGGTTGTACGTGGGATGGAGGAGGAGGATTAGGGTCCTCAACCAAAGCCTTTGACTCAAAAGCCTAACCGCAAGGCAGCGGTGTTTGGTGGGAAATGCAAATGCATTACCATTTCTACGGGACAAGTTGCCACATGTTCCGACCCCCAACCTGGAGGGTCAGGAGACTGTGTTCGTCAGACGACCTCTAACCATTGACCAACCTGGTATGAGAGACTGTGAGTGTCGCGAGACACTCTCCAGTATATCTCAATGGATCGCTGAGGTGCGCAAACCGTCACACCACGGTAAGGTCCAGTCTCTTCGTGACGGTTTTTTTGGCTGGCAACGTGCCATCATTGGATTTTACATATCAGTCCTGTCAGTTGCACACCGTGTATTGCTTACTGGGAGGGTCGGATCGTTGCTTGTTTGAAACGTTGTAACGTGTGAAAGATTGCGTAGTGATATGTTCATTGGCATTCTCAGGAATTTTCAATGTTTTGGCATCTCGAGAGCCGCTCGGAATCTAACCAGGTACATCTTTAGCCTTTTACATCCAGGTGCAACCTATGGAGGTTCCACGTCTTCCGGTTAGTAAGTTTATAATTGTGCACGGCATTCAGCTAATACCAGCGCCAACTCGGAGACCTAAAGTAGCCAAAGCACCCTGCGGGATCAGTTGTTTTCATCAGCAAGCAGGTAATCACTTGAACGGTATGGGCATGGTCTGAATTCCTATCGATGTAGAATAGCCATTGCGGCTTCTATGACGCGTGTTGGCGTTCTGTTAAATGCCGTATTCCGATTATCGCTTGTTTTTGGGTCCTGCTGTTTCACCATCAGATAAAGATGTATGAGTATTTGTATTTCAGCTGTAGCATCCTAACTGCCATACCACTAGAAAGAGGCACAAGGGCTTGGATACTTCCAGGTTGCTGAAGCCTAGGCAGGGGAAATCGAGAGGCAGAGCCCGGGTTCGAACTACGAACCTTTCGGTCAGTAAATTCGCGCTCTAACCACTGGGCCATCCCGCCCCTGTGTATTTGTTCATCTGCGCTCTATACATCTACCCGCGTCTGTTGGGTTGAAGTGGTAATTCGCTTTGGCGACAGAGACACTGAAACAGCTTTTATTCGATTTCTAGGTTACTTCCTTCCTGATAGGTCTGCTTTTTTGTGACCGCTGCATCTTCCTGCCCTGCTCTTCTCAAGGAGCCTCCTTCACGCGGCCCCCTGCCTTTCGGTATGTAATTTGCGCCCAAAAGGTTCAGAGTCTTGCTGTGGGGCTTACAGATTTGAGAGAGTGACACTGAAGATAACGCCATACGTAGTGTGACAGATGAAGTTCAGAAGCGCGTTAGCCAATCTACCCCACTTGTGTCAAAAAGGCATTTCACTGGGTCTAAGGGGCCGCTTGCGGGCTGTATTGTTGCACGTCTGCGAGGCTTGGCCATTTTGGGTGGAGATCCTGGGACATTATTAGGTGTTTGACCACCGATGTCTCAGGACTATAGCTGGAATCTGCCGGAACCGGTGATCAGGAGACATTGTTTCACTCAAAGAATGCATTGAGTACTGGAAGCTACGATGGCTGGGTCATGTGTTTCGCATGCCGAGTTACCACCTGCCGAGAAGAGCGCTGTTTTCCCTGCCTATTTCGGAGAGGCGGACAAAATTTGGCATGGCGTAGGCGAATGAAGAAAGGAAGGAATGAAGGTGCTGTTCGCCTTCCGGAATGGGGTTCACGTGACCCGCCCTGTGTTTGGCTGGCGACTGGGGCCATACCACCAGAAGGAAGCACGAGATCTCAGATTTTGCCAGATTACGCTAGTCTAGACAGGGGCAGTCGGGATTTATAGGTTGGGTTCGGACAGGGTCGTTCCGATCAGTATACTCGTACATTAACCACTGAGCTACCCAAGTTTTCACATCCTTAGCTAGAAAACTATGCTAGGGAACCCACTCTGGAAGCCTTCATGTAATTTCAGGTGGTTAGATCGTCAGGCTGAAGACTTCCAGTCACAAAGCACTTGACCACCATTATTGTCTTCACCTCACCATGCTGCTTTTGAATAGTTTGACTCGCAGGCAGAGGGCAGCAGATATGAATCGAATGCTCCCCGGTCGAATACTTCACGATGGTTCCCAATCAGGAGAGGAATTGAAAGCGTTGTGTTCCTCTGTATTTCTGAAGAGACGATTCAACGGGTCAGTGACTTCAAGCTGTTCATAAAAGAAGCAACAGTTTTATCCACTTGATCATCCCATCCTAGCTTGCCAATCTGCTGTGTACGTTTTTACCTTATAAAGGATGCTTCATTATATTGAGCATTAAGGAGAGGTTGCATGATCGGGACGCTTATTTTCACCCAGGTAATGCTGTCTTATTGTTAGCCTTAAGTTTTGCTAACCACATGAACATTTGTCGATTGATCCAGACTTTAAGCTGTTGGATATATAATGTGTTTGACTTGTGAGTGCCAATACTTCAGGTCTTATGTTGTAAAATACCCAATGGACTGCTGGACATACACCAGCCCTCTTTCGTTCAGCTGTAGCACCCTTCCGGTGCCTGACTTCCCTACTACCCGAAGGAAGCACGAGGGCTGGGATGCCGCCAGGTTGCCCAAGCCTAGACAGGGGAAGTCGAGGCAGAGGTCGGGTTTGAACTACGGACTTTCTGGTCAGTAAATTCGCGCTCTGACCACTTGGACCATCTCGCCCCACCAGCCCTCTTTAAATCTGCTGTCTGTTTTTCATTCTGCAGTTGTGAGTATACTTCACAACACGATCGATTGGTAAATAAAAGGCCAGATTACATCTTTCAAGTGCAACATACTTTTGGTGATTGAGCCGGCCAAATCTAAAAAGCGTTCTTAAAAGTTGCGGAAGACAGTCACACATGTGGCTGGCTATGATCGTTACCAACTTTTATTTTCGCCAGGAGATGCCTCTCAAATGAACCGGAAACAAAATGTCAGGTTTGTATAAGGTCTCAGCTCACTTCAGAAACAACAGTTTGACTCCAGCACAGCTTCCACTGCGCTTCGTGGAACAGAAACAAGCATAACCATCATAAGATTAGAAGCTGTCTACGTCTGCCTGAGTTTTCTTCATGCTCACAACACTTATCAGTGCGGTCGTTAATATCTTGAAAGCACTGAAACTTTCTGAGATTGACCACCATGGCGTCTGTTTTTGTACCGTCGGTGTGTCATCTCCGGAATGCGATTGATTAGTACTTCAGGTTACTCACACTTTCTATATTTTGTCTTCGCCTGGCTTACTTCTTGATATTGAGGCATCTTACTTTTGATCTTTGTTTTTAGTTCCTCACGCCCACCAGTATACCACGACGCACTAAGTTTTTATGTGGCCCGTTAACTTCAAATGGTTGGCATCTCTAAAGTCATCATCGCAATCCTTTGCCACACTGAATTACCTAATCTACTTGGACATACAGTAGTGGCAGCTGGCGACGACCGCTTACTAATCTAGACTTCGTCCTGTAAGGGCTGAAAAGCCGGGAACCACTGTACAGCTGTTTGATCCTTATCAGGAGTCGCCCGCAGGGGGCACCCCACGAAATTTAATGGAGTTTTTGACCCACAACCTTCCGGTTCGTAGCTCGAACACTAAACCGTTCGGTTACTAGCTGCTGATCAGCAGTTCTATCAACTCGCAATTGGGCGGAATACAGCTCACCTTCTTCAGCTGCGGGATCCACATCATTTGGTTACATGCTGACCGGCTCCTCGAGTGATGATTTCTCAGATAAGCGGTAGTATTCGATCATCTTTGGTGATTTTTTCGATCAGGTTCGTACCCTTAAGCTAAGGGATTTTTTTTATCGTGGATTCTGGTTCTGCTGTTCGACCAGCACCCAAGCATAGCCTGTTTTTTTTTAAAAAAAAGTAGAGTTCAACTAGTTTGTGAATGCTTTTTGCAAAATGTGAGTAGCGTTAAGTAGTTTCTGCTCTGTTTACTGAGGTGTATCCGGGTTTCGGGACGACATTAGTATGCGTTGCGGTGCTTTGTTCGCTCTTCACTGCCAGCGCAACCCATACTGGCTTGTTTTTCTCTCTAAGGTGGCTAGATCGGATAAAGTTCTCTAGCAGGTCATTTCGGATGGTTCATGCAGGACGCTCACTTTATACACTCACCCTCATTCATCTGCCCTACATACTAATTTCCCTCACAGTGCTGATGCGCTTCCGGATATATCGTCAGTGCTGTGCGTGTTCGTAACTGGCTTTATGACCATAGCTTCTTTCCGGAGGCTGTTGTCATACACGGTGCTGAGGCGCAGGAACCTATTGACGTCGGGTCAACGAAATGGAAAGGGAACGGCAACGAAGTCTGAACAGGAAGCTCAAGATGCAGCTCGGAAACGTAAAGCAACTGAGCAAAATGATAGTGATCGCTATTATGGTGGCCTACCGTTTTCTTTGGACCCATTCGGCTTCCAGACAGTCAAGCCTGTCACAACGAACGTTAAGTTCAAGGTGATTATGCAAGCATTTGTCGTGTTTTTCATAAATTCCACATAGGATGAAAAGTGCGAACGCCTACAAGTTTTCCGGTGTATACATCCAAATGACGTCGACTTTTTTCACAGGATGTCGCCGGTCTTCACGCGAGTAAGGAGGAAGTCATGGAGTTTGTTTCCTATCTGAAAGACCCGAAAAAATACCAAGCACTTGGAGCCAAGTTGCCAAAAGGAGCGCTTTTACTAGGCCCTCCCGGGACTGGAAAGACTCTACTGGTGAGTGTTGGCCTTTTTTTATTTTTCAACCAAGTACTTTTTGTTTATTATGAGTGAGTGTTTTAGCCGGTTTCACATTCGGTTTGCATGCCGTTGCACACAATATTACCAGGTACGAAGCCTCAGCACGTTTTCAAAACACTTGCTTCGATTCGTTCTTTTTGGAAAAATTTGCCCGAAACCGCAAGACGGGGAATAGCAGCCAACCCTGGCGCAACGGACGTCGAACCCTTTAATTAGCGCTTCGCGTTTTTATTTTGGCTCAGTGCAGTTCTTGAGGCCACCATCAATTCAGTCAGTCAGTCAGTTTATCGGCTATAAACCAGGAACTATGGGTAATTTGGTTCGTGCTGCTACAGTTTCGGCTACCGGAGAATGAGGGCGAATAAAAGATATAGCCCAGAATTCTAGGCAGTGAAATGACAAGTTATTTCGGGAAAGTGGATAGCTACGTATGGAAGGCGAGCTCTTTGATCCACGAGATGCACTGACTGCGTGGCTGAGCCATGTCTGCTAATGGGTTAAGTTCCGAGATCCCCATTCAGAGAGGCCGCATTGGTATCGATCTGATTGAGTTTATCGGTTAGTTGTTTCGTAATTCATTTCCAAGTCATAAACTATCCACCCCTCGGTCACTCCCATTCAACGCATGGCTGGGGAAAAGAGCTCTCCGATGTCCCCGCCAGACTTTGACCAATGCTTCAGCACCGATAGGCAACTATACAGCTCTCACATATCCTCTGACAGTAAGAGGCGCGCTTCTGATCTGTAAAACAGTGAGGATTACACCGCAGCAGTGTATTCACTGTTCTTGACAGACTGACGTCACACTGGTACTAGAGGTACCAGCGGGTGGCAAAAGTTTCCCTGGCCTTCCGATTCGAGGAGTAATCTCATCTCCAGCCAGTCACCACCAAAGTTTCTTACAGCCGACAGGATCAAAAGCAGCTTTTAGCTCAAGAAAAACCACCGACGTCGGATTCTGTAAAAGTGGTGCTGTTCAGAGCTTGCCTCAGGGTAAAGATATGGTCCATACATGCTCGGCCACTTCAAAATCTATCCTGATTCTCACGAGTTTGTCCCTCCCGATAATCTATTAACCGCATATTAACGCTAGAGAGCACCTCGGATGCGACGGCTACAAGGCTATTGCCACGATGGTTTTTGCGTGGTGTTCTTGTACCCTTTTTGAAGGCGGATCACGGTTGAGACGCTTCATTCCGATGGTATTTTGTTTCCGTTTCAGATCTCCTCAGTAGTGTTAAACTCTTCACCGGAGTTTCTGTACCTTTGAAAGGTACGAAATTCAGGCCATCATGACCGGGTGCTTGTGGCGTTGAGGAATGATATTTGTCACTGGATTTCTGTATTGATGGTGGGCTGGTGCCAACGTTCCATTCAAGTTTGTTGAGTTCATCCAAAGGTTATGTTGAGGAAGGAATGCTGAAGCGAGATTCGGAACTTCAGCCTATCGGGGCATACACCGATACGTCTCAGAAACACTGTTTACCGCATGAACCTGTACTAATCTTAATTGAACCAGATAGCCTCTCAGCACAAAGACGGCTGTTTATGGGCATGCAGTTCACTAGATCGCCTTTCTGCCTTGGGGCTACGTGTTATTACCATACTATAGACACCACGAGTCATTGTGTCAGGATCACCAGATACTCGAAGAGTTAAATGTGGAACATCTGACTTCGTCCTAATGGGTTTGAGGCGCGACCACAGTGGGGTCTTGTATACGTATTTCGGAGACAGCGTTCATCGACAAAGAGGGAAAGCGAGATTTCAGCTAGAGACGCTTGTTGCCCAACTTAACGGAGGGTGTGGACACCAGGCTGCCATATGGATCAGACCAGGGGATTATTTTGGTTCATTTTTCTGAGGGATATTTTGCATACGGGACATTGTTTAGGGAACCGTTGGATGGGCTAACCGCATTACATCATTTGGTGTGTCTGGAGGGGGTGTGGATGATGGTTGGATGATACTTCATGCTTGACCCAACGAAAGAAGGGGGCTTGTTTGAGTTACCCCGGTTTGAGCCTGTGAGAGCTCTCTCCCATACCGAACGACTCAATGGCATCAGCCACTTGGCTTCAGGGAGTTGGCACAGCCAGAGGATGCATGGTGTAAGGCAGCGCACAGCAGGTGCCTTTTGAAGAGTACTAGACTGGTTTTAAAAGTATTTCGTCCATATTGAATAGTGCGCAGGTAGTCACGGTCGATTGGACGGTCAGAGTAAAGGGTTTTAGTGCCTACCTTTTCTAGCCCGTGATCTCTTTAAGGAAGACAGTATCACTGTTGTCATAACTATAGACATGCTGGTCGCTTGAAGGAAACGGTTTACTGTCTTCGTACTCCCATCGCAGGGGACACTACGACTTGACCTCCAGATCATCTGGTAATACGGCTTCTCACAGTTCTGGGACTTGCTGTTCCTCGTCGGGCTGCTCCCCGTTGGCCTTCGTGGTATGATTGAACCTTAAGAACTGTGTTTCAGCTCATACACTCCACAGGATCACTGCAACATAAAGACCTGATAACTTAAGATTGGCCGCAGACGACTGTTGTCATTTGCCACCATCGTTGGTCCAAAGTACTGCGAACCGTCGGCTAGGCCATAAGAAGAGTAATTTGTCGATCCTTTAGCACCACCAAACTGTGATCTTTCCCTTTTCTATCTATCTAGTGGCGACTGTGTTGGCTGGAAGGTAAGATCACCGCTTCCGTTGGTTAGCCTTCAGAAAATTTTTTCAGCCTGGTAGAATCCATTTTCGTTTTTATTCAAAGTTTCATATCGAATCGGAGGCCAAGAGGTATTTACACCCAAACCTATATCGTGTTGACTTCGAGTTCGGTCTCCCTTTCGTCCATCTTTATCTATCTTATGTTAATTGTTGTTATCCATCAATCATGACGAAGTCTCACTGCCCACTGAACCGGTAGGAATGTGTCTGTAGAACTTGCGTATTTAGGTTGTGCGTGAACAAATCTTAGAATATTTCAGTGTGGTTGCACCCCAGCCTTTCCAAAGTTTCAGTTTTCATTTCCTGGTCATTTAAAAACATTCCTTATTATGGAAGCCCGAGTGTGTACAGAAGAGTGAATAATTATCAAAATTTATTTTACGTTGCGGTGGGCCTCTTTTACTGAAAGGGGCACACAGTGAAAATAAAGTTGCAGTTCACTGATCTAGAGACCAGTATTTTATTCCTTTCAGGGATGACATCAGCAATTGATATTGTTCTCCTTAGACCAACGGTTAGTTTTCTGCATATCATTCCCTAAAATTTATTTCATTCACTTTATGTCAGCACTGGTTGCTCATGCGAAGCAGCCCATGTGGCTTGTCTAGACCCCTAATGGTATAGCAACTTTGTTTGTGTGCCATTGCAGCTACTGCTAACTGTGTCAAAAGGCAGTCCTCATCTAACAGAGGGAGATTACGGTTGTTTTAACGTTTTTGTTGAGTGGGACTACACAGTTCAGGTACCCCGACTAAACACTGCATGTCCATAAACTCTTGATCCATCAGTTGACTGATTTTGTTGGACGAAAGACGCTCTCGGTGAGCTTGCTAGATTTAGGAGGGTGTCCACGCATTACGCAGGATAGCCCCTGTCATTCCTCGAACAGTTCAGTGCCCGTGACAGGCTAGGATGACCACTTTTTTTAAATCGTTGGTTATATGCGACGTATTTTCCATGGTAATCCAGATGTATTTTTGTAATATTTTCCGAGGGCTGTCTTTTTCGGTGGGTTTTCGTGCAGCATAGTAATAGATAATTCCTTTGTTACCTGGCCAGATACTTTCCGTGTTTCTTTTATTTAGCCTGGCTGCATTTTTTTGCTATTGTTTCAACGGTCACATTTGTGGTAATCTTTTTGGGCTTATATCCTAGAAATTTTTTGCATAAAAGCCTAGTCATCTTCTGGTCATTTTCCCCCATCCACGTGCAAGGTCAAAGCGTTGGCCAACGAAGCTGATGTTCCGTTTTTCTCTATGGCCGGATCAGAGTTTGTCGAAGTGATTGGTGGGTTGGGTGCTTCCCGGATTCGCCGGCTGTTTCGAACTGCGAGAACCAAAGCACCTGCCATAATCTTTATTGATGAACTGGATTCACTTGGCCGCCGACGATCGGCGGTGGATTCCGGAGGGTAAGTAGCCTTCACATGTTTTCCAGAGCGTCTGTCAATGCAGTTCATAAACCTATGTCCTGATCTTTTCTGCATCGCATACCCTTGGAATCCTGTAGTCCAAAGCAATTACTGTCTCAAATGGAACATGGACTTCTTAAATGAACGAAAATCGTTCAGCATATGTTGAACGTAGACGTGTGCTTAGGTGGGTTTCCGCAGAAAGCGAACACAATGATGTTGAGTCCCATCAGCTGTAGCACCCTTTCGGTGCCTAACTGCCGTGCTCCCTGAAGGTTGCACTAGGGATGGGATACTGCCAGGTTGCCCAAGCCTAGACAGGGGAGGTCGAGTGGCAGAGGTCGGGTTCGAACCAAGGCCCTTCCGGTCGGTAAATTCGCGCTCTGACCACTTGGGCCATCTCGTCCCAACCAGAGGACATTGGTATTTTGTAGCTCTTAAATTTATGCAAGTTACACTCGAATACCTCACTTGCTACTCCTATTCGCCTACTACTGCTACTCTCCACTAACTCTATCGTCCGTAGCTGCCTCGTTCGATATTTTACCCTTTTGTTTTCACTTAATTATCTAGCAGGTTGAACCCCAAAATTGAGGACAATTTAAATTAGTCCTACGGAACATCACGAGCATCTTTTTTGTGTGATTGATCGATGAATGAGCAGTCCTACTCTTCGTGCACTCACAGTTTGAACCAATGTATTGAGTGTGAGACTTCGAACCGTCTTCTCTTGCTCGTCGCAACTCGGGTACCACCATAACCACCACCACTTTGGGAAGTTATAACGTTTAAACGCTATCCGTCATTTCTACATTTTGTCAACCATGTAAGCGACTTGTTTAGTTACATGCTATCCTCTGGCTAAACTGTTCGCTAGTTCTACACTATACATTACCGCTTATAGATGGTTGATCAGGTAGCCGTTAATTTGTTCGCTGTGCTGGGCAATTAGGTTACTAACGTTTCGTTCTCAATCCAAGTGATAAAGCACTAATGATCAGCGACCACTGATGACTGGTGATGAAACGTTTGCAAGCTGATTAACAAGCTCGATGAACAGATCAACATCCACCTGATCAACCACCAGTGAACTCACCATAGTTACAAATATTCCGGCTCGTTCCCATTACCGCCTATCATAAGCCAACCGTATGGCTGGCTTCTCAGGGATTCTGTCATGCAGACAAGGGTGGATGAAACCTTGTCACTTTGTTAGCGATTTGCATAGGTTTCTCAGTACATCTGTCACAGTCGTACTACTAAAATCTTCCTGAAAAGCGGCACCAGTTATGCTTCCTTCCATCGATCCCTTCTCGTTTAGGCGCCGTGGTGGTTCACAAGGAGGCATGGGACCAGGTATAGCCGAGATGGAACAGACATTGAATCAGTTGTTGGTAGAAATGGATGGTATGGATACGGAGGAGGGTGTTATTGTGTTTGCTGCTACCAACCGGGCTGACCTTTTGGATAAGGCACTTCTGAGAGCCGGTCGCTTCGATCGTCATATTTTCATTGATCTTCCGAATTTGGCCGAGCGGAAGGAATTATTAGAAATGTATATTGGTAAGTCTTTCGTTTCCAAATATACTGTCACACACTTTATTCTCTTACTCCTAACCGGACGTTTCCTTGAATGAAGGTGACTTTTTTCGAGGAGACTCAAATGCGGTTTACATCGCAAAGTACACGGTGCCAAATTTATTTAATCGCATTTGAGTGGTCTACGACGAATGCCATACTCGATCATTACCCTTGCCTGTACTATTTCCGTGAATTTTTATTCTTGTAAGTTGGACACTGCAGGTCTTCCACGCTGGAGGTTGTTTAACACTTATTTTTCCATTTTTTTAATCAGCTAAATATCGGATATCAACAGAAATCAACCAGGTTGAGCTGATCAACCGCTTGGCATCCTGGACCCCAGGTATGAGTGGAGCTGATATCGCACGACTTTGCAACGAGGCCGCACTTGTCGCGGCCAGGCGTGATGACGTAACGCCAGGGGTCACTCGCAATGACTTTGAGGTTGCTTTCGAACGAATTCTTGCTGGTAGGTTCTTACTTACTGAACCGTTAAAATGTCGTCCAAGCAAACAGTGCGGATTCGCAGGCAAAAGACGTAAAACCCACAGGTAGACCATAAAAGTGGGGAGTGCAAATAAAATCACGGTGTTCAGCGCCCAATGAGACCATGGGTCGTTCGCATTAGTTGTTCGCTTACACAGTTTGCGTCGACAGTCCGTAGTGAAGTGTTATAATGATGCTGTTAGGATGGACATAATCTTCATAATCAAACCATTGACACTAAATTTCCTTGACGACCTCCCCTTACCCAGAAAGGCGAGAAGCTCCAATGCATTGTCGTAAACAAATCGCACCCGCTCGCTTTCTCTCAACTAGGCTTTCAATAAATGTTCGCTTTTTTCCGCTCCCTGTTGATGGGTACAGTTTTACCAGAAAGTTTATCAGCAACTCGAATAGAATAGTTTCTCTTATCATCATTTATGTTATTTAAGGAGGACCCAGTCCCCTAATAGTTACACTAGATTTTTGATCCAAGTAATGCGGTATTACTGACCTGTAAAGCTGACGTACTCGAGTTTGGGTGACCAGGAGTACAACTACATCGAAAGGCTCTTTACGGGTTTGAACGAAAAACCGATAAACTGCGTTGCGGTACCTCAACTGTTCCAACAGAGCTTGGTTAGTAAGGGCTTGTATGTGAATTGTTGGGCAGTTGCCAATGCCCAATGGGCGCGCGAACGCCAGGTTACTCGGTTCACATACATGTGACGGAAGCATCTGCGTTAAAATTTGCTCCGACACAGTCGTTGAACTAGTGTGTATGCACTAAAAGTAGGGGAAAAACGGCAGCTAAACGGACGTTGTGAAATCACTCACTGAGTCGCGGCAGGTGACCATTAAAATGACAGTTTCTCAGTTGTCCCAAGCTGCAACTTCTGGGGAACTCGAATGCAATCTGTCCAGAACTACGGTCCAAAGTTCTGGAATCATGTACTAAGGGCTACTAAATTCTCCAGCTCAGCCACTGCTTTACAAACGCTTCGCGAAAGTTTATGCGTTCTTCTCCATCGTATATATTCTCTGTAACTCCACTTATTGTGTAAATTAATGCGCGATACTCGTAATCCTCCACTTTTTCATACAGGAGCAGCAAAAAAATCCAATCCCCTCTCACCACCAGAACGACGCGTAGCAGCTGTTCAAGAAGCGGGACGTGCTTTAGTTGCCTGGCTCCTTCCCCGAACAGGCTTAGTTCCCATCAAGATATCCATTGTACCTCGGACAATGGCTGGGGAAGAGTCATCCGGTGGGCTGGGATTCACTCATTTGGTGCCAGAGGAACGACGACTGTTCAACACGGAAGAACTCAAAGATCGAATGGCGGTGCTTCTGGGCGGCAGAGCCGCAGAACAAGTTATTTTCAACGCTGTGTCCGATGGCAAGTAGTCTGTCTCACAGTTGGTCTCCTTTCCAATGAATGTTTATATGCTTGCTTGTTAAAGGTACCCAGGTCGCCTCTCGCACCTTTACATGATAAAGAGTTCTCCTACGTCACCCACTACAAGTTACCCTCCGCTGAAATGCAACTTTCTTGTTTGGTGGATCACTAATTTTGTCTACTTTTCGAATGATGGAAAATCTGATTATATTATACCCCGTGGTTCAAACACGAATGACTACATCACCTGAACCCCTCATTTACAATACTCCTCACCTGAATGTACTTCGAGGAAACCGCGTCATGTTTCAGTTGGAACGATATTCAAAATATCGACACGTATTCATTCATACAATACCACTCGTGAAGTTGGCGAAAAACTATACGACTGGGTGTCCAACTGGGAAATGAGGTTGAGGAAGCTCAGGAAGTTCGCTCTTTTGATGCGACGCAAGGGGAAGTGGTTAGTTGGCTGCCCTATTTCTCTGCAATGTTGTGTGTAGTGCTGGGTCAAGAAACTTCTTCGATATCCTGATTCCCATTCCGACTGAAACAAGAGGCAGCTGTTGTGCAGCCCATGTAGTTGAAGGTCAGTAAAAACCAGCAGTTCAGTTGATTTTCACTTGATACTCTGTTCGACGTTGGTTCCATGTCCTCACAACATGGTGAACACCAATAATCATATTCAACTACTAAATGACGTGTGCTTATCCATCATCATCATCATCGTCATCGAATATATAATCACCGTGATGTGGCTCCTGCACCATCTGCATCTCATACAAAATCCTAGCTGTATCCTCACTTTGGTTCAAACTTGATTGATGAAAAGCCACAATTGAATTAACTACACTTAAATTCGATTGAATTCTCTAAGCTGCGCCTGCCTGTGATTTGAGCCTTCTTGGTGGTCTTGTGTGTAGTCATACGGAGGAAAAAACTTCGCCACCTTGACTATCGTTCAAATTGAATGATTAGTCAGCCTCTATGAAGCTCATTCGGTTGTGGTATATCATGAAGAAAGGGTTCAGGTGAATTTCAGCCGTATCTCAAGTCGACACTAAGTTACAGGAGTTCCGGACCGAATTCGGTTCGGGTAGTGTTGAAGGGATTGAGTGCCATGTGATGTATAATACAGAATTTTTTAAAGTCTAAACAGCGTAGTGGAATAGGATGTCATAATCCGACGTTTCGGTCGCGGTGGACAGCCTTTTTCAAGGATTTCTACAATCAGTTGAATGCGGGTCAAGTGCAGCGTTATTTGGGTGCGCTATCATGTCTCCTGTTTGGTGTGTTCTCTGAGATCAGTTGGCAGTCAACTGCGACCAACGTGTGTGCGCGTGTACTAGCCTTTGTGCGAGTGCGCGTGGTCCTGTTTACTTTGATTAGAATGTGACTTCTTTTGTTGTGCTGTCTGTGGTGCGTCATTGTTGAGATCATTGCTTGACATCTGGCTACCATGCCTACTCAGGTGTGCAGTAAGTTAAAGCTGGGAAGACGGGATGCTGGCACCATTAATACTGATGCAGCTCGGCTGTGCGTTGGTCCTTGGAGCTTCAGCGTACGTCCCTTGAATCCTGACTGTAGTATACATGTACCGTCGAAGTTGATTCGATGGCTTGACTCGTGCGTGAAGTGCAATGGCCGAGTCGCTCTTAGGTTTTTCCCAGATTGATGGAGAAAAATGCGCATGTCGTTTGTGCTCCGTGATTCGCACATGCAGTTATCTGGCTGTGCACAGAAAATTCGGTAGATGCAATTTGTGCGGTGTTTCGGTTCGACAGGGTGCTCAGGCCTTACGAGGTGTCGTTGTACGGTGTTATCAATTCGGAAGAATGTTTTAATGACACTATCCCGAAGGATCTTTTGGATGGCATCTGAGGTGTCCAGCCGATGACCACCGGGTTTTCCTCTCCCTGCCTCAGTGTTCTGGGTAGCATTCTCCCCATTTATTGGGCAATGAGTCTTATGGCCATTCATTCTGCTGTAATACCCGACTGTATCGCTTCAGTTCATTTGCTCGTATGGGCTCATTCGAGCATATTTTAGTGACACGGCTCACCAACGACAACTGCTCATTTGGCGTTGTATGGACGCAGTTACCTATCTGAATGTGTGTGAATTTGATCGCTTCAGTTCTGCTCGTATGGGCTCATTCGAGCACGGCTCACCAACGAAAACTGCTGATTTGGCGTTGTATGGATGCGAAGATTCATAATGCAGTTACCTATCTGAATGTGTGTGAATTTCCACTAAGAATCCACACACGCCGACCGCATCTAACTGCCAGCTGATCTGAGGACAATCAGAAGCCATGATAGCGCACCCAAATAACGCTGCACTTGACTCGTATTTTGCCTTGTTCTTCGTCATTACCCACCAAAGCAGTACGCATGTCTCACTGGTACATCCAAGAGACAATTTGTTGGGAATAAAGTGCTCTTTCGGAAAAAGAATGAGTCCGCTGCTAACCTACCACAATCGGCCCAAGTTACATACACAGTCGAACAAGCCGAACGAAAGCTTTCGCAACCATACCTTCCAGCGCATTTAAGCCATTCACGACAACGCACGTCACAATCGTGCTGTTTCACAGAAGCCCCGTTGCTTACGAATTGTTGAACGTCTGTGTGATTCGACGTCGTTCTAGTGCTGCTGCGCAACTGGAAGTCCTGCGGCACTAAGTTATCCTCATTTTCATTCCTCTTGGGCTGATATTAGATATCAATAGCCAAATATTGTCCTGTGTACACTGCACTCGAAAAATTTCCGTCGGTTAGTGGTTGCCACTTTCTAGTTAAGTTTGGTCATACATTTTATGATAGCTGTACAACGTCACTTCCAATCTTCTTTTAAGCCTCTCAGCGCTATCTCAAGGCAGCCAGTGACTTGGCCTTCAGACAGATTCGCGAATGGGGTCTATCGAAAACGATTGGACACCTAAGCTTTGAGGTAAATGGAGTTTCCTCATTTCACTGTTGTCTCACTTCCAATTTTTGTCACCCTTCGCTTCACGCCTGTGACTGCATATGCTATAAAATTCCCTTCAGTACGCTCCTTGGTGCACTTCACAATTAATGATGTTTTTTCTCCGTTTGTTGTTTTGATTCCAAAAAGGTTTAGTGCTTTGAGAACGACCTCAGGTGACCAATAATCCATTCCCAAACATCGAATAGGCGTACCTGTTCTCGTTGGGCCACGCATCTGAATGAGTGAGTGAATGGGTTCAGGTTGCTAGAGTGCTAGGGTAGTGTATTCAGAAAATGGATGGGTCCAGTGTGAACATCAGGCACACTCTAAACCGAACCCCTGTGTCGCAGGCCAGCGGCATCGCGTAGCGATATCAAGTCTTGCTGTCATTATCGGTCATCAGCTCAACGAAAACACCTTTGTTTATGATAGTTGTCTTTTTATCATTTACAACTACTTAGTGGCATTTGCTTATGAGACTTATTTTGAGACTAGCGGCACGTTTCTTTGCTACCTTTGGTCTGAAATACAAACCGTCTTCTTGGGTTTTGAAGTTTTTTCTCATCTGAAACGTGATAAAACCGGATGTGAAATCACTTCTTGAGGAACATGGGGACAACGGAATCAACACCACACGCTTAGGGGACAGCGATGAATGGCGGGCGGTAAACCATCCGAATGAGAGCTACTGGTCCGTCAATGCATGACATTTCGAAGCAACTGTGGATCATTAAATTCAGTGTATTAATGGGAAAATGAAGTCATGCGTCCCCAGAATGTCGGCTCTCCGCCCGATACCCGGCTGTCTGCCTGATACCGACTTAGCTGAAATCCCTAAGAGATTACGGAGATCCCCTGTTCGCATACTGGAAACATTGAGAATGTGACCTTTTAGAAAAGTGAAATGTGATACTTCGATTTCGCAGCCAACAGTAGCTAACTCGTAATACCTGCATTCGTACACTACGCGGCGATGCAAATAAACTATCCAGCAACCCGTTAGTTTGCCGAGAAGAAAGCTTGCAGTCCATCCAACTCGATTTACTACGTGGACAATCATGCGCTGAAGTCTTGAGGACGAACACGAAATTAAAGAAGCTATCTGGTTTTCTGAAGAAATTCCACAGAGTTGTCATTGGGCATAATTCAAACACACCATTATCTGGATGTCAACAACTAGTGATCTTCAAAAGGCAAACATCTCCGTTTGAGTATGCGAAAATCAGTCAGTTCATTTCTTTGCTCGTTGCACTTTATCATACGATGAAAGGCTACTGAGTAAGGGAAATATATTTAAAAGTTATTGGTGAGGGATACGTCGCACTTAGGGGCTTGCTGGCTCTCTCGAAGGGTGTCCCTTAGTAAAGAGAGTTTACCGTATTCCTCACACTGACAGGTTCGTACTGAGCCATCCTTTCGGATTATTCCTGTTGGATTTGCTCACCTTAGTTTATCCGTCGGCTTGAGAATGGCACTCCTGATGTGCTATGCCTTCACTCATAACCATTTCACCAGAATAGGTCCACAGTCCTTGTTTTGACGTACGACTTGGATGCGTTATGTCGCATTGATGTGAAGCAGCAATCCATTCCTCACTCTCTGTTCTGATTCCGCGTCGTTTGCATCGAAGTATTACTTTCCAAGCTCAGTTGAGGAGCCAAGATTTTGTATTTGTTTTGGAGCTTTAGGCAAACGTGTCATTCAGTTGATGAAAGTTCACTTAGCTACTCATAAAACGCTAGTAGCAAATGAGTTTCTTACTTGGGCAGTACCGTCACTGCCCTGATTTAGTCCTTCATCGCTCACTTTCCTTTCTGTTCCTCTGGTCCCTGCAATTTGTGTCCTAGAATGATCCTTCTGGTAGCGAATATACAATGAAGCCGTACAGTCAAAGGACCCAGGCGATGATCGAATTGGAAGCACAGCAAATGGTGTCTGCGTCTTTCACTCGTTGCGTCGATCTCCTTCAGGCTAACAAAGACAAATTGCACCGTTTAATTGCATCTTTGCTCCAGAAGGAAGTGTTGGAATACGATGAACTAGTAAAAATCTGTCAGGATACCTCTTCGGACTCCACCCATTCACCAGATGATGCGAAGCACTAACTGTCCATCCTCTGCACCATAACTTGTTGCTATAAAGCATACTTTTCTAACCTACTCTTTTTCTTCCAGCATGTGCGCTGCTCATCACAAACAAATTCACTTCGGGTTCCAGGGTTGCTTGTGTCTTATTTTCTGTGCTGTTTGTGTCGCGCGAAGATCCCAATGTAGTTCGTCACCTCGTCCGAGTAAACGTACGCAAACTGATAGTGCAGGGATATCGATTTTCACTGTAAGTAGTGTCATCCCCGAGTGTTGTCTTGCTGCTTTCCGGATCACTTCTCAACTTCCTCTTATTCGGACATTTCTAGGGAATGCTTGACACCTGTCAGACAGCATATTATTGCATTGATGTGTGTGTCTGTAGACTTGCTGCGGCTTGGGTTTTTCGGAGCCTCTGAATGTGAGCGTGGTTCGCCACAGGATCATTTCACTGGCGCAGAGTGGAATTTATTTTATAACGGCTGCAGTGGTCCAGACCCAAGCTGCGTTCAACCTTTGTCGGATGAATACTCACAGCCTGTTCCCTGCTTGTCATGGTTCTGTAATAAGTTGCAGCGAACAGCTGTAAACCTTTGGTACTGAAGTTGATCGTCCATGGAATAGATCAAAGCACTTCGCTTTTGTACGGACAATTCAGTAACGCGTCTCAAATGACGGCATGTGTGTGCTTACCGCTTGGCACTGAGTCAGGGTGAGTGAGAAGTTGTTGTCACTTAAGACATTTTGGTGCTACGAATCTTGTACGTAGCAAGGTGGGTAAGCGACAGCAGTCTTTCTCCAACATTATTTCGTAACTGGTGCCTTCGTTACGCGTTTAACGATCATTCTTCCACAGACCAGTCTTGCACGTAATGAAGTGTAATAGCGTATCGCCATTCAAGCCTACCGCCTCGTTTCTGCTCCTCACAACTCGTCCCTCCCCCCGTTTCTTCGCGTCCTTTAATGTACGAACTCCTAAACAAATCGGCCAGCAAGGCGCTTTCGCACCTACCCTTGATAATATCAGTATACGTTTGTTGTGTTTCCGAAGCTCGGCTACAATATCCAGGTGCGTTCGTGGAGCTTACGGTACCTTTGTTATCTAGATACTACCGCCTGCTAACACCGGAGAGTTTTACAGCTACTACAGTGGTTCGTGCTGGCTCCCGATTTAAGGCTCCTGTACATGACTTGACCCCCGTAAGCAGCTCACTTCGTGCTGCTGTTTTGTCACCTTGCCCCTCTAAAAAGATGTCAGTCGGGATAATGTCCACTTTTTTGTAGTAGTTCCATGTGCACCAACCTACTGCGATTCTCAGTGGGTGACAACTTTTGCCTGAAACTAACCATTCCTATCCGGTACGACATTCTATTTATGGTATATATGTGCAGGACCAATCGCCTTGGAATGAGTTGCCACTTGAACCGAAAGTTCCCTCGGCTAACCCAAACGGTGCTTTCGAACACAAAAGAGGTTCAGTAGCCCGTTGGTTTCAGTTCCATATAATCTTGTTCTGCTCTCCGCAACCGAACCCCCGAAGAGAAGCAAGACCACAGAATGTACACCACTCCCTATCCTACAGGACTTGTCTTCTATGGGTTGACCTCGTTCACCCCTTGATGGAGTACACGACTGAGTGGACTTAGTAATCCGTAGGAAAATAATAAGAAACGTGTTGGATTACGGGTTGTAAGTTGGATGCGCAGTCCGATGGATTCTTAAGGTGATTTGATATGCGTGCTTAAATGATTAACTTCGTGTGTCTTTCTAGTTATTCATGATCAAATGTGTGCTTGTTTATCACATCACTGCGGGCACGCCGCAGTCAGCCAACTTCTCTGATGCTAAGAGGGTGGCAATTATCAGAAATCTGAAGACACAATACAGAAAAGTTATTTTTGAAGTCAAGTGAGATTTCAGACGCACCTCCTCCTTGTCGTTGTATGACTGAAGGTCGTGCAACTTCGCAATCAACCGCACCAAGTAGCAACTATATGGAGTTAATTTTGGATGATCATGCAAGATGTTGCGAATTTTAATCATCGCTTATACTGAGCTGAAGTTGGACATGAATGCAGCTTACAGTTAAAAGTGCTAAACGAAACAGAAACGACGCTAAAAGATTCCGTTCCTTTCCGGAGGCAATAGCCAAAACCTGTGTTTGGGACCAGATGATATCTGTGCCATGCTTTTATCAAAAAGTTTGCATCATAAAAAACTCTTGGAGATTTTGAGCAAGCTCCCGTCAACTTGTACACCGTTGTTGAATCATCCACCTTGTTTTCGAAGAATGCTCGTAAAGAAGCCACGAAACACGTTTTATCACGGTAAGCTCTTGCAGTAGGAGAGAGTACAAGTATCTTTCAACCCTGTCATGTCGTCACGAGCAACTGTCATCCTTGGAGTGGCGAGAAATCCTTGCGAAATCACTGCTTTCAAATTGAAGTGAGCTGTTCAGGAGTAGGAAAATAGTCTAGGTGGTTGTCACACCAGAACCAAGAATCCACTGATATAATGGATTATCTGAATGCGTGGCTGACGGTGCAACTAACTTTTGATGCCTTGGATATTGCAGAGGGCAACAGAGTTGCGCGATGGTATTGTTTCACACACTCACTGCAGCCGCAAGCGTGTGGACATATCACAGCGAAACAAAAATGGCGGAGATTGCACAAAGCCCCACTACGTTACTAACGCTGAGCCCTGAATGAAGTTGAGGCCTAAAGATCGATTTTAGTAGCCCTAGATTGCGGCTCCCCATATGATCCCAAAACACAAGGGGTATTTCAAATCTCCCATCAGTTCCGAGTGGAATTAATAAATCAGCCCCATACATCAGTGTGTGAGAACAGATGTGTTATTAAAACCCTTCGGATGACCACCGTCTTGTTTCCTTACATTCTGTCTGCACGGCATAATTTATGTCCCTCACATAAGGTTTTGAGTTTTCGGGTCGTTCATTTCCACCTATGCTGATCCAGACGTATCGTTCGTTACTCTGTGGGTCAGAGTATTTGATTGAACACCTAAGTGCCAATAATGTTCCTTTGTGTTTTTAGCGATCCATGATTTACGGGGTGTGAACAGTTAAGAAGTCACAATCCGTAAGTTCCATGCTGTTCACTGCATTTGTAAGTGCCGGCTCTTTTTGTGCTCATTTTTGTCAGGAATTCAGATATTATTGCAGGTGGACATTTTGCCAGAATTTTCTAGGTTTCAACCTCAGTTCACGAGGCGTCAAAGGTTATTTCAAATTATTTGAAGAACTGCGGCTTACTGGCTCTCGATCAGGCTGCAGTTGATCTGTTCACTCAGCTTGGCAACTAGCTTGCAAACTTTTCGATACCATAAGCGGAAGATTCGCCAAAAAGCCGTCGGGTGGGTAATCCCTCCAATTCGACAGGAGCCCTTTGGGTAACTGGCGAGCACTTTACTTCCCATTGCAATCGGTTCCCGATAACATTGTCGGAGTACATTCGGAATTGTTACTGCTTTAATCGACCCCATTACTGCCATGTTCAACAGTCACCAAGTCAACATACTCAATTCCTAGGCGTTTCCACTTGCTGAATGATTATTGCGAACATCATGCCAGTAGCATACCAATGAATTTTGACCATCCAGACCGAAACTCATGATTGACTTTCTAACTATGGCACTAGGTGATGTTTTTAGACCGACTACAACTTCTCGCGTGTATATTATGTTCGAAGCCTAAGCATTTTATTCATTCTCCTAAGTCTCAAGTGCGGTAGAAAGTAAAACATCCACCCAAATCATCAGCAGAAATCTCATTCTTATGGGCGCGCCTCTGACAGCTCAGGACATACAGCTATATGTTAGGTTACTAGGTCCATACCACCGACCAGTCAAAAACTCAGCTGGATGTCCTACGGCCCATCCGCCCGTCCCTTCAGGCAATAAAGTGCTAGTTAAACCCAGTTGACTTGTTGAAAGTTCGAAATGTGAATTAAGTTTCCACAGGATACTTGGTAGGATCTCTCTCCCATTACCAACGGGTACTGTTCTCTGATCAGATGGACTGCCATTCGACTGTGTGGATACAGCTGACGAGACCGACGGAAAGCGCTCTTCTTAGGGACAGTTTCTGCTGGGTATTGCGTACAATATAGTCGAAGCTTCAAAGGACTGGACAAAAATTATCCGCGTAGGGGTGGTCCCTTCATAGAATGTTTTTTTGGAGTTGCAATTTAGATTCAAGCAGCCTCTGAGTAAAATAAAACTTCAAAAATCAGCCTTCCTACTATTACCACTTCGCACCTTTCATATCAGTATAGCATTTTTTTATTTGAACGACTCAAATTACTTTCCTTTTCCCTCCCTATCTCATTCACAGGACATATTCAACCGTATCACTTTTGATGGCTACCCGACTGCTACAAACCAGTCTTGTGAACTCAATCTTTACACTTGTGCGAAGATATTCGCGTTCTTCCCCCGAAGTGCTACGGGAGTTCCAAACCACTTTACACAAATGGCCTAATGATTCATGTGATCGAAAACGTACTCTGAAGCAGATTCTGCAGCAACGCATAGATGGTGCAACCACTAATCGCGATTCGCCCTGGATTACCAAAGAGGAACTACAGAGCTTGATACGACTGTTAAGCAACACTCATCGAGACAGTTACAAACTACCTACAGGCCTCGGCGAAGCCAGTCTAAACACCGGTGCACCTAAAATTGCAGCAAGCGGAGCAGACATTACCGAGTGTCGGCGTCTCTTAAGTAATCAAGACGAGTACCTGAAATCAAGCGTCCCTATCAGGCAGCGTCTTGTTGATCGCATGAAAAGGCTTTTTCGTCGATCACCCAGTTGAACTTAGTGGCGGGTACACACGTATGGTTTGTTCAACTCTGGTCTAATCTTATTCTTCTAGACGTTCAAACGCATATTGCAGCTGCTTACTGAAGTATACCTTCCCTCAAAATTGGTGTTCTTATCTTTTATTCTGAATTGGCTGGAGTTTCTCTTGTATGTGATGTCCCGTAGTCCAGGAAAATCTAGGAATTCCCTGGATATACAGTCTACGGGCTTGCATGGCGTATGAACTCACATAGTCTTTGTGTCAGCATTGACACTGGTCTCAAGCTCGATGTTTCATTACTGACATCGGTAAGCATGTGCCATATGCCGGAATTCCCCAACAATAACATGAACCACTTCCAGTGGGTTGTATCCTCTGAATCCAACGGCCACGATGACGGTATCTTTTGAGAGTTCTCTAGCTTTCTGTTGTTTTGGGGGAAGCACTTGTTTGCACCAAGGCTACGGGTCGAGTAAAAGGCTGAAGTCCTGGAGCATCAGCTATATCACATTCCCATGATACTGCCTGATCGTCTCATCCTCACCTGGAAGCGATAACTCACACACAATGGGAGTATCACATGCGGTTTGCGCTGAGCCGCCTGTGCGGCAAGGAATAAGACCTGTGGGTGGATAGGGAGGAAAGTGCTAAGGCCATCAGCGCGTCAACAGAGCGACCTCCAGTTGTCAATTCAGGCAGGTAGGACTACATAGCTGAGCCCCACAGTGTACCTAGTGACTCGCATCCTAAGCATACATGGCAGAACACCTAAAGTACTGGCGAGCGGAGCCGCTAATCAGCTCAGCTGCGTGGTTCTAAATGCGATTGTTTCGTTTTATGGATGATCCTGTGACCACAAATGGGATATAGTTGTCCCTCAGAAGTAAACGTAGTTCGTCTTAGTCAAGAGGATATGGGGCACACAATACCGCCAAACCAGTCTTAAGCTGTTACACAGACGATGGAATGATCACATTGGTGCCAAAAAAGGGGACGCATAGTGTTTCTTTCGTTGCTTTCACACGTGTCGACCAAAAGCATACCCTGGCGTGTACTCCAAGTTAGGTAACAACCCAGACATCAGTACCAGCTGTTTACTCCACTTTAAAACTTTGTGTCAAACTCTCCGGCTGCGATTAACAACCAGAGTGCACGGGTTGCATTGCTTCAGATGTTCCTGAGGACTTCAACTACGATTGAATCAAACCTCACTTCCACGGGTTGCTTGCTTCAGATGTTCCTGAGGACTTCAACTACGATTGAATCAAACCTCACTTCTTAACGTTGTACAAGCACCCAAAGCGAACGTTCAAAGTGCCACGGCTTTTTCTTGTAAGAGGATATCTCCGCTAGCCGTTGTGAGGCACGTAACTGTGCCTCGTATTGTAAGCGCCAGTTCCCCATTTCGGAAAACTCGGAGGGCCGGGAAGCTGTCGCAGTGGTCTGACAAGGCAGGATAATACGCACGTTTTGAATGACTGAGGCACGTCTGTTACGTGCTGATAAACGCGCAGTGGAATGTACAATCCTTCTGAAAGTCATTTCAGTATGATATATTCAACTAAAGTCGACATAACTAAATGTGCTCCATCATGAGCTTATAACTCCTAATTTAAGATCGACCTCAAAATATGTACCGTTCTTGTGATTGTTCTGATGGTTCAATCGTGTGTAAGTCCGGTAATATTTGCCAAGTGACGATGCAGGCCAACAGCACGCATGAAACGAAAGCCCATCGTTAAATTATGGTTATAGCAACCGACCAGTGTATCGGGGAATTCATGCTTGAGTAACGTAGAGGGTGTATTTTACCTCATTATACCCAGAGCTGCCTGAAATGGCGGATAGAGTCCCGGCGAGTAACAAACAGCGAATGGCCCCGTTGTAAATGCTTGGTCCACCTCACCAGAGTCGTGATTCCGTCCACCGGAGGGCCACGTCTGTTTGGCGCAGTATTACAGACTAGCTGAAAAAATGGTACAAGGCTGTCATGATCGCAGAGGGTGCAGCGCTGTCGAATTCGCTCGGTGCGGACGTATGCAACGACGTGTGATGCTTGTACGCACAGCAGGCTGTTACGATTGGGGGCTACCACGGTGACCGACGGAACACCTTTTCGGCTCTTGCGAGAAAATACGAATCGATAGCAGCAAGCTCCTAAACGAATCCAAAGTCTGCGAATTTTCGCCCGCAAAAGTTCCAAGCTTGTGGGTAATTTTACAGTGTAACACTGGATCGAACCAACGCGAAGTTCGGCCAACATCACAGACTTCCAAGATCACGACCTGCAAACCAGTCCCGGGGGCCGTTGGCCTTACGCATCATCGTCACCGAACTTTCGGGGTACCTGTGATATCATCGGGCATCCTGAGCAGCATCGCAGAAACGGCAGTCTATACGTAACAGCGGCTGACGTGACTGCCCGTCCTTTGCCATAATACCCGAGTAGGCTACCACGTCAACACCGGTGCCAGTTATGGTGATTTTACCCCGTCAATACTAAAACCGACGGTTGCCAACTTCTAGCATACGGACGGCAGAATGAATCCCGTTTTGCGAATACCAACTTCATAAGAGCAGCCGTCCCACACTACTGTCTCATACTCAATTCGGTTCAGTTCCTCAAAATGTACCTGTGGACGCTGGCCCAGATTGCCACGATACTAGGAACGCACAAGATGAGGCGCAGAACTAATCGTGGACAGCAAAACATTGATGTCAGTCTGAGGGATGGTCACGTGCTTGTAAAGATCGCTCATGATCAGATACCTGTAGCTTCTTAAGAAGTCCCCAAGTCAACCCTCATCTGAGAAATCTTGCGTATATCTTTGGTATCCGAAATGGCGCATGTTATCAATTCCGTCAACGACATCATCACCACTAACACACCAGTAGTGGGAACTGGTGTTTAACTGTCATACAGGTGTGGATAGCATGTGTGAACACAAAACGGAAAGGTGGAAAGTTCGTGCCTTAGAGAAGTCATCATCATCGAAGAGCAACAGCAGTGTTGACAATGACGCCTCACTCTCGTAAAATCACAAAGTACATCTAATTATCATCATCAACAGCATGACATCAGTGTTCAACACCAATGTTTCCCTGCCGTACAACCATTTATTTGAAAGCCTTGTTGTGAAGAGAAGAACAAAGGTGAACGGACTTAAGGCTAACTTACTACAATCATTCCGGGGTGCCTACATCGCCACTGACATCGGTTGGCAGTTATACCTTGCAGCGTCTGCAACAAGGCGCTGTGAGGATCACGCGGTCCCCATCCTAGGAGGTGATTAGCATCGACATCGTTTCGTGACCCCCTTCATACCCCTCTGCAAGGTCAAGGGTTGCCCACTTCTCTCAAATGGGCATGGGAAACAGCACTCTCTTCAGCATACGCAACACATGTCCCAACAAACTCAGCTTCCGGTGCTGGACATATTATTTAATGGAAACACCCGTCGCACAACCGAAAACTTCCTAATTGCCTCACTACAGATACGCCGACACCGACCCCCACGAGCTACGGTTCTGAGACGACTGTCGAACACCTTAAGACGTCTCAGTTCCGCTGCTCGAACAGGCCAAGTCACACAGCCATACAAAAAACAGCCCGCACTGTAGCTTGATACACACGTCCCTTGAGATTCAGAAATACACCCGCCAAGCACAGACGGGGTCACGGGGACTTCATCCTGGAAGGTGCACAACACCCAAATTCTGTAATCTCTTTCACACCTTTCTGCCAAGTTATACATTACCTACTAGGCGATTTGCGCCATTCTGAAGGAGACACGGAAAACAACAATCGTCTCGGTGGACGGTGTTTCGACATACGTGGCTGAGCCATCGTATTCGATGGTGCTGGATGTTTTCCGCAACTGAATTACGTGCTGCAAAAACAAACATCCGTTTCTGAATTACCTCATTATGATGCAATCGGACACAAACAACGCTTCTGAGAAATCAGCAGTAAAGAACCTGAAGATGCCTCATCTGTCCCCAGAGGCCACGTTCCTCAGCCCTTATTGTAGCCTGAAACACGTGACCATTAAGACCCAGTGATATGCCTTTTTGACGTCATAGGTGGAGATTAGCAAACGCGATTCTGGCGTTTGAGATTCGTGCACTGACTTAACTAGACACGATTCCTTCAGAGATGACTCCGTGATTAGAGCGCGAATTTACTGATCGTTGTTCGAACCCCACCCCTGCCTTTCGGCTTTCCCTGTCTAGGCTTGGGCAATCTGGCAATATCCCATCCCGCGTGCTTCCTCCTGGTGACATGTCGGTTAGGCTGAACGATTTTTATTCCGTGAGATCTACTACGGCTACCAAGATACGTAAAATTCTCCACAACCCCCAGTAACTCTCTTCAAATGTATGGAATATGTTCAGAGACTGCACATTCAGAAGCATGATTTTGAAATTTGAAGGTGCAAGGCGCACGTCGGAAGGTGATATGACGGAGGGCAGTTTATCAACAAGGTTTGTGCTGCGCCTTCACCTTCAAGAAACACCAAGATTATGGGTCGTCTGTACATGTAGCGTTGTTCTAACATCTGACAGGGTGTGAAGGTATGGTCAACGCAGTCTTACTCGGTCAAAATCCTACCTGGTTCTCTGAAGTCAAGGCCTGGCGTGCCACCGTAAGACGACGAAGAATCGGTGACGCCAGAAGCCTTGCCACAAAAGCCAAACACCAATGTGGTTACTGTATTCACTACGAGTACCCTTTTTGCAAAAAGCACTACCACCGATTCACCCGTTGTCTGGGACAGTCTCTTCCCAGGTAGACCCATATAAGCTGGACGGGCACTGGCTGAGAACTCCACTGCCATCCTCGAAAAGAGCAGGTGGAAGGTCATCAGGACCAGCAGCACGATGACGCTTTAGTACAGATATTCACTCGGGTACTTCTGAGGTTGAAGGCGGCTCCATGTTGTTGTTTGAAGGCCAGGATTCCGGATTAGGAGTAGTAGGTGGCCAACTGAACTGCCGTTCTAAGTACTGTGCCCACTTGGTTCAAGCGTTCTACTTAGATGGATATCAGGGGGCCATTTCGGTCCCTGACGGTTTCGCCGACAAAATGCTTCAAAGGACCAAACGAATGAATCAAGTGGAACAGGTTGCAGACGTTCCTAGAATTTTTTGCACCTCCTCTTTATTCAGCCTTTCGGATCCACCAAGCTTGTTTGCACGGACACTCAGTTTTAACTGGCGTCAGCTAGAGTTGTGGTTGCAATCAGGGGGAATCTGACATCGAGCTTCCAGGAAAGACATGGCCTTATCAGAGATTCAACGTTTGGGTGAGGTTTGCTTGGTTGCACCGCAAACAGAATTTCCGGCTGAGTAGCGCTTTCTCAGTGGCCGTTTATATCCTACATCGAACCGTCCGGCAGGCGTTCGAGGAGCCGGTTCTGGTAGGTTCGCCGGCAATGACCGACCTTCAGCGCCGGTAACTGGGTTTCGGGGCTGGTTTGTTGATGAATACCGCGTTGTCAAGCGATTTCCGCTGTTCCGGAAATTGACAGTGCAAAGGAAGTATGTGATCGGCACAAATCTGAATCAGGCTATTTACGGTCGAACTGGTGCCTATACCTTCGCATAGGACTGAAGTAAATAAATGGGACACGTGATCAGCGTGATTAGTCGAGCATAATCCGGTAAAGTTTGCATATTAGAACCAATATGACACGTGGACTTCATCTAGATATCCCAGCTTGAACGCCACATCATGCGAGCAAACGGAATTGATTGTCACGCCCTGCAGGGCTTCCACCCATGTGGATCTCGGCGAAGGCGCAGTAGCTTCCTTTAGGTCACGTCGTGTCATGACCTGTCAGCTAATTTTTCTGCCAACAACAAGTGACGCTTATTACGGTGTATGTATCAAGCAGTCTAATCTGATATGTCCTATTTGGTACTCTGCGGATTCCGGTGTATTTTTATGTTCCCCTAAGTACCGTCTCTGTGTAAACCATGCGTCAATTCACACGCCCAATGCTACGGAGACAATGGCATTCATTGTTTGATGTCCTTTAAACCCTCAAATCTAGGGCATCAAGCTTCACAACCATTAAAAAGGGACAACCGTATAGTGGTGAAAACCGTTTCGATGTTACAAGTGGCGTAAGATGAAGCTGGGGTAAAATCCTTGATAATATAGCACGGATTTCACACTGTGCAACTACAGCTTACGCAATCACTAAGATATCAACAAAGCAAGATCCCCACTCTGAAGTCTCAAAGAGATAAACAATGATGAGGAACCCTGAAGACTCTATACTTTAAAAGCGCAATGAGCGTGCTGAAATAAGTGAAAACTCCCAACACTGACTGGGATAGTTTGTGCGGAAAAGTAACCACCAATAACATCCGCATAAAATGAAATAATTGTTCAGCCGTAACACTCCTTCGGTGCCTAGCTACCATGCCGCCAGAAGGGAGCACGAAGGCTAGGATACTGCCAGGTTGCCCAAGCCCAGACAGGGGAAGTCGGGAGGCAGAGGTCGAGTTCGAACTACGGACCTTCCGGTCAGTAAATTCGCGGCCTAACCACTGAACCACCTCGTCCCCAAGAATCCGCGTATAGTAAATTTAAATCGTACTCTCTAACGCGGCTGGATGTACGGGTATAGTACGTACGAAAAAAGTTGCCGAACTTCAAGGACATCTCTCTTTGGTAAAGCGAGGAGAGCCGCGACTGCTGATCGATGGTATGGCACCCTTCATGCACTTGACCTAATGTGAAGACGCCGTCAATATACTTGTCAAGATATTATCCAGCGCTTTCGAACTTACGACTTACGTGACAAAGTCAAGCATTGCAATATAAACTGTCGTAACAATCGTAATGTCTACACAACTATGGTTGTAATGTTTACTTAAGTTAGCTTTTAAACGCTTTCGAGTATGAACTTGGCCGCTGATCGCCACTTCCACGGAGTGGTATATGCTACCACCGTTTTATTCCTGACTGCGTTACTCTTGTCCAACCGCTCATCAGCTTGTTCGGGAGCTGCACAAGCTCTGACGCCGACCGTTCCCTCGATGCACAACGCGCCTTCAATGCCTTGGAGGACTGTTGCGACTACAATGCTCCATGCTATTGCCTCATTTCCGTAGACACCGATGCAACCGCTATTGCGGTTAATCCTAGCTATTCATTCAGTCGTGTGGGAATCTGGATACGTTATAGCGTCAACTGACGACAGATCCCTTCACACTTCGAAGTCACTCGGGACGACTCCTTCCGAGAAAGAATTTTGGTTAGGAACCCAAATCATCCTCTTGTCTAGGTCTAGGCATTCTGGAAGTATCCCAGCCCATTTACTTCCAGGAATCGCACACTTACAAAAAACCTTAAGCTGCATCGGCCGTCACATGGTACCCTCAGCCAGACAGCCCTGCTACATGCAGTAGGGCGGGTAAGCAATCATAAGCTACTGCCGGCGCCTCTCTTCTTTTCCGTTCACTTACTCGCCGGCCGTTATCCTCTTTACCTCGTTTCTGGTGACACATTTGGGAGCTCATAGATAAGGGCTGACAGATTGTTCATCGCCCACCACCGTTAACTGCGAAACCTACCGATGACTCGGCCGCCACAGCAGCAGACACCTGGAAGTCATTCTTCATCTGGCATCCTTTAACCTCCGCACTCTGAAACAAGCTGTATAACAGACCGCTCTCGCACGTGCGCTGGGCTCGCTTTCTATTGATTTGTGGTGCCTGTTTGAGGATAGGATTCAAGACCCAAGAACGGTTGCAGAGCTGACCTTCTCGTCGATTTGCGTTCAGCCCTGGTTGCGCACATCTGGTGATACAAAAGCCGGTGCCGCTGAGGTTGGCAGTGTCCTGAGCTGCCGAGCTAAAGGTCTCTTGTTGAATGGTTGCCCGTTGGTAATCGTTTCTGTGCTGTTCGTTTGGCAGCGTATCCCGCAAAAGCGCTAATAGTCGCTGCCTGTTAATCCTATCTGCTTACGCCCCAACAAAACCGAAGACAGTTTTTGCGACGCCGTGAGTACTTTGTTTGATTAACTGTCTGAACAAGTGCTAGAGGCGCGGGCATCTCGGATGTTTGTAGTAGGTTGGTCCTATGTTTTCTTCCCAGTCCCATTTCTTCTTGTTTTCATTATTCTATTCAAAGAAGTTAAAATGACTACACGGCAGCGCGGCCCTAGTGTTCCTGCCAGTGACAATGATGATACTGAGAGATTCTGAGATATCCACACTGCACCCGGTATTCAACAGTGGGCACCATTTTCGACCTGGAAGCTGTCTGACTCTCTGGATAAGACTGCAGGCCATCGTATTACCCTGAACTTCATCAGTGATATGATTACGGAACATTCACCCCGGGCCACTGATACCTTCGGGAAGTTGGCATATGGATATCAAGTACACAGACAAAATAGCTTTCCCGTTCATCTGATACCATTAAACTACGGATAATAAATAACCCAAATGGATCTGCTTCGTGTTTTGGTGTGCGCTTCACACCTACGAAGTACGCAATAGCTGTCGCAAGACTGCAAAGAATTGAAATCGAACTTCACCTTTGCATATTACAAATAGACTTCCTACCTAGTAGTCCAGTTCCGGTTGTCTAGGTGAGTACAACACACATCCATACTTAGATTGCAACACCTAAGATGTAAATGTGAAAAATGTCTTACGGTCGAGTACGCAGAGTTCCAAATTCCTATTGTTGTCATTTCAGAGTTCTCTATCTTTCGTCCCTTCAAAAAGTTAAATGGGACAGCTTGAGTGTACTATCAGATTTACTTAACTTAGCAGTTGCAACAATCTTGAACGTTTTTTGGTGGCCGGAACCAGTGCACCACCAACACAGTATGCCACACTTGTCAAATTACATAAGCTTTGGCGTCAAAAACTATTTTGATGATCTCAGGGAGCCGCGCAGACAGAAATACAATGAAAGCAGTCCCAATTTATGACTGTGAAATCTGGCGCCTCAAGTCAGACGAACGCGAACGTCCCAGGATGTGGCAGGCTTCAGCATGCCCCTACTGAAATGGTTGGCTAACGCGTCAGCAGATACAGATCCCCTGATTAAGGTGTTCCCGACCACTGTCTCCCCACTTCAAACATTTGTTGGCGTTTGTTGAGCGGGTGACGCGATGAGACAAAGCGAATCGAGAGCTGCTATTGGCAATTTGGACGTTGCGGGATCTTCACAACCGCACCGTGTTCAGAAACCCTAAAGGATACGGCATGTTAATGATACACGTTTGTCACTTCCAGGCCGAACTGCCTAGCTACCACTGAAGTAGGCTTTCAACACAAGCTGGATCGAGCACGTCGACAAACCCTCACTTAACCGGTGCTGCTCATCGACAGCACTACATCAGCTTTCAACACCGATGCCTCACTGTCATACAACCATGATCAATTTGAAAGCCTTATTGTAAAGAAAAGAATAAAGGTGGGTGAAGAAGGAACTTAGTGCTAGCTTACTACAATCATTCCGGGGTGCCTACACCTCCAGACCCAATCATTCGGGGTGCCTACACCTCCAGACATTCACTCAGGCAATCTGGACAAAAGCTGACAAGAACGCCACATTGGTTGGCAGCCATACCTTGTAGTCTCCAACCAGGCGTGGTTTGCATCCTGGAAGGCGAGTAGCGCCCCTCTGCCAGGTTGAGGGTTGGTGACCTCTTCTCCTGTAATGGGCATGGAAAACATCACTTTCTTCGGAAAACGATGGTTCAGCTCAGGTGGTCGACGAAGAATCCAGCATTACAAAACGCAATGACTTAGAAATATGGAACCACGAGTGAAGGTTAATGCGCGTCGTTTACGCCGGCACCAATATGGTCACTGACCTCGGCACCTAAGCATCAAAACTGACGTCCTTGTAGAGACCTTATTCCGGACCTTAGAAACTTGCAAGATGCAATCCCTATAAGTAAATCAGGTGATGTCACTAGACGTCACGGATAAAAAGTACTAAAAGCCAAAATGGCGGAATATTTGGGCTGGTACTATTTTCCCACCAGTGGTCCATCTACGGGACTTCCTTGGACACATCCAACACTGTTGGCATATTCTGAACAGGGCATCAAGGCAACAAGCTAGTATTTAAAATGGAAATCGGTGCAGAATCTCCAATGCAACCGAATAGAACTCGTGTCGGGTTTTGCTTGCTACCGTGAGTCTCCAGTGCCATCTAGTTACGGAATTAGTGCATCCACCGACAGGCCCTCAGTGAAGCAAGCAAGAGTGCAACTGTCGTGAAGTCCTAAAATTCGTAATAGGACGATGCGGATTGGCACCGCTCGAAAATCGAGCCTTTGATGGTCCCCGACTTTACTCCATAGGAAGGCCTGTGCCGGTTACTCCAACGGATGGAGCTGACAGTGACAGCTACTGCAGCCACCCAGTCCCTTACCCCTGTACAGCTCCAGCGATCCGGAAAAACAGAGCGTCTTTCTGGCGTTAACGTGGAATAAACGAATGCGGCAAACGCGTGATCCAATCGCCAGGCAGTCAAATCCACAGACGATCCGCCTGCCAAGCCTAAAGTCACCAGATGCGTCTTCAGTCCATCTGATTAAGGCTGGCACCCCATGAAAAGTGCCTTCCGGAATCGCGATTGGGGGGTTATCCAGCGACACGCAACCTGGATGCGCTATCTGTCCAATCTTCCACGACTACTCGTACTGAACCACCATATGGCACCACACTAGAGGGACCCCTCCAGCCGTACATGGCCGAAACCAAGTATCTAGGTCACTCGGATGCCGCGAGATACGCTGCCTTCAGAATTAACCAGGCTGGCCATTCACTTCCCCAGCTAGCTACTGGTGTAACCGACCGGCTATTGAAAACAGAAAAACCGATGCCACTTTAAACAGCACATTTAATCAAGTTTGCGGAACCCAATGACATTTGCGTACATTCGGAAGCACTGTCTACACATGTTCAATCCATATTTCCGTATCAATCCATGTCTGTTGGAACAAACCCGACAATGCCGGCTACCTTGACCATAATCCTTCGGATGAGAATGCCAGATGTTCGCGTGACCCATTCCGACAAACGGCCGAATCCAAACTGTGTTAGCTGATTTCCTACGAGTCTCGATAAACACAATTAAAGTGACAAGTTTTCAAAGAACGTGGAAGGCATCCATCAACACACCAGAATTCCAGATGGGGCGCCCCTAATTATTGCAACGTGCTTGATTTTCGAGTTTGTCAGCGCGGTCAATTTGAATCAAAGGACCACTGCGCGCCTGGTCGCACGCCCAAAATTTCTTTGAAACCGCGGTTCGAAAAAGGGAAACTTTAACATAGTGTTAAAGCATTTGATGGTTATTATTATGGCTCTTAAGATCACCCCACGCGCCCGCATCTTTGCGAGAAGTTGTTCAAACGAACTATGAGTCCACGCCGAGCTCGGAATTAGTATTTTAATGGCCGTAGGCGGCTCAGCGCATTGCCTCTATGAAAACAGTGTGAATTTTTGTGGAAGGTTCGGTTTCTTCGCGTTTTTTACGCATTAGACTGGGCTCAAAACGAATTAGAGAATAATCACGCCCACAACGTCCGCGCAAACAAAAAGAGGAGCAGTCCTCCGCGACATGGATATAAAAATTCTTCTATGTTTGCGAGAAACGTCCCACCGAAGCTAAAGAATCCGTCACGGCTGGTAGGATTTTTGTTTTTCATGACGTTCAGCTTACATTATATCTGATTTAAGGCAAGATTTGATCCTCACCATTATACCGAACCACAAATAGTACTGTTGGATTAACTGCTGGGTTTCTGGACAGAACAAGCAGATGACACAATGAGGCGGCCTCTGGTTGCAAGCCCTTACACAAATTAAACGGATGAAACTGTCTTGTGTGTAACACGCTCGTCCGAGAAATACTAGAGATATAGTGAACTACGGGCAAGCCATCAGACTGCAAGTGGCAAACGCGGGACCGTCGTTGCAACGCCGTATTTGGGTTCGTGGACAGCCCCATACACGAACAGCTTGAACGGGCCACCTAGCGTTGTCATTGTAGTTAGGATATTCTTTGGTTGATCGAGGTTTTACGGTGATTCATTGCTGCCATTCAAATGAAGTAATAATACAGCAATTACTAGATTCAGGACTCAAGATAGGAGTATCGAAAAGGTTCACTAGAAAGGACTTCGATGTGAGTTATAATGCCGCCCGAAGTAACAGAAAGTCAAAAGTTGTCACATATCCTAAGTACTTCAGAGAGGCGATACTGCACGACCTCAAAAACGATAATCGATATTTAGGCTTAGCTGATAGGGGTGCGGTCGATGCGAACTGGTGTGGACATGTGTGTGGGACGTGTATTGGCTAGATTGTGCACAATTAGGGTTGCTGGAACTTGTACAGACATGAGATCAGATATATCTTGTGATGTGGCGTGTTTGTAGGATGAGCTGATCTCAGAATGGAGCCGTTATAGCCTTAAGAAAAGCGTGGAGCTTTGCAAAACCATTCGCCTCCGGGGCGTCATATCGCATGTATTTGGTGAGTCTCGTAGCATCTTTCAATCTTCTATCAATGGATTTTCGATGCATAGGAAGATAGCTCAAGATATATGCCAAAAACCAGGGCAAGCTCAGATCAAAAACAGGCGTCCAAAAGAAATTGCTTTCATTTTAGCTTCCTCTTCCTTCATTTCAGAGGGTGGAATAGAGTTCCATCATGCGGAACGAGTATGTATTGGGGGGAGTGTATGTATTTGAAGTGAGAGTTGTCCACCGTCTAGGGGTATGATACTCGCTTAGGGTGCGATTATTCCCGTGTTCAAATCCCGGTCAGGCCCTCTTCCAAGATTTGGACTTGAACGCGGTACGTTCGAAATTGGTTTCGTTTTTCCCTCGTACAGATTTGTGAAAGAATTTTTCTCGTTTTTCAATCTATTCGTTGAACGCGGTTCGAAATTGGTTTCGTTTTTCCCTCGTACAGATTTGTGAAAGAATTTTTCTCGTTTTTCAATCTATTCGCGGATTATACATACACAACTGTTAAATTTTATTACTCTAGCAAAACATTTGAGAGATAGCACTTGATATTTGTTCACCCTTCCTATTTTACATTTGGTCCGAAACATGACATCAATTTATACCGATTGCCCTTTGCATCCATTGATAGGCCACAACAGATGTGGGAGAAATGGCTGCCCCCCGAACA
>NW_008751738.1:1540398-1555405 GCF_000715545.1 Opisthorchis viverrini
TTGTGCTCCCGAAAGCAGGCCGACGAAACCAGCTGCCTCCCCGGACAGCAGTTTCAGTTCGACTACCACAGGCCTCTCGCCCACCAAAGGCAGTGATGCCCAGGAGTAGGCAAACCTCACATGCAAGCAGCGCCCAAAGTACGTGGAGCTGTCAACGCTTATCTCCGTAACAGACAACACAGCTGCAGCCATGCACTCCTCAATAAAGCCACAGCTTCTGAACTGTACAGAGTCAGATGTGTAGGGACAAGAGGCGAAGCCAATCTTCAGATACATTCCGTCAAAAGCGGGTTCTCTGCTTGTGGACACAACCGTTGCCTAGGGCCCCGACAGCCTAAGTCATATGCATGACTATGGCCATCCGGAAAATCCCTCGTACATCCAGTTGACCACACTGATCGCCGGCGGATCGGGTGTTCACACAAACACGAAAGAAGGGCGACTGCAGCCAAACAAGCCGCATAAAATTCGCCAGATTGGAAAACTGCTGGCTGGCTCCAATGTGCAGTCCTACGCGAAAACGAACCTCTTGGGAGCGCTACCAAAATTATTACTTCTTGGTGTCGCCACCCGGCGCCCAGGGCCTCACAGAGACACTTTTTCGGCCAAACCGCGCCAAAACACCCAAGAATCCAGGAAGGCGAAAGCTTGCCACAAATCTCTGATCAACATCAGATCTGGTCACCAAAATGGGGGTGCTGAAGGAGCTGCAAACAGCAACGGTCGAAAGTTTTGCGAACTGGGTAAAAGACCTCGTCCCCCAAAGCCAAAAGGCCCGAGCAAACCGCGCTCCCTCGGAACGAAAAAACCTCACAAGCGAAAAGCACCCCCAGAAACCACGAAGACAGGAAGCGGACAACGCTCCCTCGGAACGAAAAAACCTCACAAGCGAAAAGCACCCCCAGAAACCACGAAGACAGGAAGCGGACAACATTACCCGAGAGGTCCCTTCGGAGCCTTGGAATCAAACCCGGCACATAAATATTAAGCCTGCTAACCACCCTCGTCACTCAACTTTCGGCTGCTCACCCTTGGAGGCAGCAGAGACGGTGTTGAAATTCTTGTACACAAACTGCCTCAGCCTTTTCAACAAACTCGGCGATGTTAAACAGTCGGCTTACTTTGAACAACCGTCCATAATCGCACTCACAGAGACTTGGCTCAAACCAGATGTCTCTGATGCGGAGATCTCGATAGACGGTTACTCTATTTTTCGAGCCGACTCGAAACAAGAGCGGGCAGGTGGGGCTGCTCTGTACTTACATACGGCCCTACCAATCGCGACTGCTTCTCTGATACGAGTCCTGCACCCTTTTGCGATGCACTGTGGGTCCAAATCCCGCTGCGCGGGTCCGATTCTCTCCTTCTCGTTGTGGTCTACCGTAGCCACCCGAGTCCACCTGAAGATAACCAATTCCTCATACAAACCCTTGAGCAACTCTCCTCCAAATGCGACTTCACTCATCTCTTGCTGGTAGGTGACTTCAACGCCCCAATGTCCCACTGGATGGAGCTTCAGCGCGTCGAATCAGGCGGGCTTTTTGCAGCGGCGCTGATTTAAGTCGTTCAACAGAGCGCTTGGACCCAACATGTCGTTGCACCCCCGGATACGGCGCAGGCCGGCTACCATTCCTACTGGATTTGGTCATCACCAACGAAAGACACTTCGCTGATCAGGTACCAATTAACGCTGCACTGGGACATAGCGACCACTGTGTACTGACCTTTGATTTCATCTGCTATTGGGCCAGAAATCCCGAACTTCGAACGTGGTTTCGAGACTTCTGCCGTGCAGACTTCTCAGGAATGTTCATCTTTCTTGAACAAGTCACACTGAGATCAGCTCCAGTGGAAGAACTATATTAGACCATTGTCTAAAAAGTTCACGAGGCTGACGCAACGTTCGTCCCAAAGAAACAGGCACGCACTCGGATCAACCGCAGGCTGCCAAAAAGGATTCGGCGACTTCTGGTAAAAAGATCCCAACTCTTTTTCAAAAAGTTGACCACAGGGGACACAGAAGATGAGCTGGCATTTCGTAAAATGCGGAATCGCTGTAAGTCGGAAATCCGCCAATGGAACATACGAAAACAAGCCACCATTCTGGACCTCGCTCGAAAAAACAAAAACGTACTGTTCAAGTACATGAGACATCGCCGCAGAAACAAGCCATCTGCGTTCTCCTTGAGGGACAGAAACGGAGAACCGACGAATGACCCAACAGTGGTATCTGAGGCTTACAGAGAACACTATGCGTGTCTATACTCAGCCCCAGCGTCCTCGTCACATCCACTCTTGTCAAGGAGAAACTACGAACAGCCTCTAACCGACTTGGTCTTCACGGTGGAGGACATTCGTCAACTCTTGGACAAGATCAACCCATTCTGCGCATTGGGACCCGACGAGGTCCATCCGAGGATCCTGAAAGAAACGTCCTCCACACTGGCAAACCATTTACACTTGGTGTTTCGTCAGTCGCTTGACGAAGGCCGCCTTCCCTCTGCTTGGAAGGAAGCGATTGTCACGCCAATCTACAAAACTGGTGACCGACTATCGCCTGGCAGCTATAGGCCTATAAGCCTCACTGGCGTGCCGTGCAAGGTGATGGAACACATTCTGAAGCGAGCTATCCTAGATCACCTTACTTCCAGCTCAATACGGATTTCGCCTAAACTGCTCTTGCGTGACAAACATTCTTGTGCTTATGGACAGCTTAACCCAAGCCAAGGACGAAGGACTAATATCGGATGCCATATTTTCCACTTCTCAAAAGCATTTGACAGGGTCCTACACCTCCCGCTTGTCCTAGGGGATTCAAGGGAAAATCCTTCGCTGGATCAAGGCGTTCCTATCAGACAGATCATTCCGAGTGAGAATGGCCTCGACCTACTCTTCTCCAGCGCCGGTCTCCATTGGAGTTCCTCAAGGATCCGTCCAGGGACCAGTGCTATTTCTGATCTACGTCAATGACCTCCCAAATGTTTTTGCGAGTCCACATCTACTTTTTGCGGACGACTTGTAATTCTGGAGTAACAATGGCAGTGACCTCTAAATGGATTTAGACTCTGTCAAGCAGTGGTCGTTGGACTGGCACCTTCATCCGAACGACGAAAAGTGCGTCCATATGTCATATGGAGGAGACTCAGTGAATGTCTTTGTTATGCATGGTGAGAAAAGACCATAAAACATCATGAGGATAGATGCCAAAAAGATTTGAGTATCTGGGTCTCCTCAAACTTGTCCTTCTCACTGCACCACGAGAAATCGGCTCAAAAGGCTTGGCCATTTTACGGATGATCCGACACACCTTCTCCCGTACTACTCGCACGGACTCCCGAATACTCTATGGGGCCTACGTCAGACCGCCCCTGGAATACGCCAACCAAGTTGTCCATTCGGGACGCACGAAAGACGTCAGCCTCATTGAGCGTGTCCAGCGAGCCACCACGAGAATGGTTGCCAGCCTCAAATCCGTGGACTACGAAACGCGTCTCTCGACGCTTGATCTCTTTCCCCTGGAGTACCGTCGCCTCCGAGGGGACCTAATTCTTACTTATGCCCTGTTTGAACAAAGCTTGGCAAACAGGTTTTTCACCGTTGACCCGGCAAACACACGGCAGGGACATAGTAAGAAAATTTTCAAACTCAGAGCACACGCATTCATTGGACAAATTTTTTCTCATTTCGAGTAGTAGTGTGGAATGACCTTCCTCCGACGGTTGTTCACGCTCCTTCCAGAACGCAGTTCAAAGCACTATTAGCTACTTATTTATGCTCGCGCTGGCGAACATACTGCCCAGCGCTGAGAACCTAAAGAGCAGTGCTGCACCCTTTTTTCACTTGTGCCTTTCAGGTGAACGACAGCCACGGACCGACAAGAACAAAACCGACCCGGGAAACTTGGGCAATAGCCTCGATCCTGTGTATCAATCCATGAATCCGTGAATCCGTGCAGTCCTTTGCGTCGTCGTTAACAGGATGAGCAGAAGGGGTGGATATGTTGGAGAAAGATATTGGGGGCTACAAAAGCTCGCGTACACAAAGAGGGTGCCCGCTGTCCATTCCTACTTAATTTCGTGATCGGTAAGCTAATGAGACGGACGCTGGTATGTCCTATGAATCGTTTTCAAATATCTTCTGGCAAAAATCCTGTCGATCTGGAGTATGCGGTTATCGTTCTCATCTTCGAAGAGGAAGAAAGAGCACAACCAAATTTGAATGAACTGACCAAAGTCATCCTGTTCTTCGGTGTACACTTTGTACGCACGAAGCATCGCATTATCATAATGACGCCTATTCCCAACAAGTGAATTGCGTACCGTCAGGCACGTTTATAAGCCTACAGTCAGAACAAAATATTTGTTCATAGTTACGTGTAATGGAACAAGTGGGCGATAGGGCAGAGTCAAGAGAAACCGGGCATAGTTGCGGTCGTGCTATCAATGGGCATATCAGTGTCATGCCATCGTTGCACTGAAATAGTTTGGTTTATGACAGCCCCGTAACGGACGTCGTTCTTGAGGTGATGGGGCTGGGATATTAAATTTTGTGAGTGGCCGACGGAATCCACAGAGATAGATCAACGCTAATATAGGATCGCATGTATTTTTTCCGGTCCCGCCGGAGAAAACGTGTGTTGCAGCGTTTTATGTACATTCGAGGTTGTGTTAGTTTTGATTGCAGTGTGACACATGAGGGTAATGCACGAACCTGCAATGCTCGTGTCGCGTTTGCTAATTTGAAACACCTGTGGCTGGCGTGTAGTATGTCCGTGAATATCAGGTAACTTGTGTATCGGGCTGCAGCACCGGCTGGTCTATTGTATGGCTGTCAGACCTGGACATTTTGAGAAACGGAACCAAACGTTTTCAGGTGTTTGACAGTGGTTGAATGAGTTCCAAGAGGGCGCTCTTTGTTGGTTGCACCGCTATTGCGGTTGTGTGTGATGGCTGCTAGGTTCGATGAGGAAGACCAAGCTGTCGATATATTAAGCTATACTGTATCGGCATCAGAGAGCGTGACGCCTATTCCCAACAGGTGAATTGCGTACCGTCAGGCACGTTTATAAGCCTACAGTCAGAACAAAATATTTGTTCATAGTTACGTGTAATGGAACAAGTGGGCGATAGGGCACAGTCAAGGGAAACCGGGCATAGTTGCGGTCGTGCTATCAATGGGCATATCAGTGTCATGCCATCGTTGCACTGAAATAGTTTGGTTTATGACAGCCCCGTAACGGACGTCGTTCTTGAGGTGATGGGGCTGGGATATTAAATTTTGTGAGTGGCCGACGGAATCCACAGAGATAGATCAACGCTAATATAGGATCGCATGTATTTTTTCCGGTCCCGCCGGAGAAAACGTGTGTTGCAGCGTTTTATGTACATTCGAGGTTGTGTTAGTTTTGATTGCAGTGTGACACATGAGGGTAATGCACGAACCTGCAATGCTCGTGTCGCGTTTGCTAATTTGAAACACCTGTGGCGTTAATGTAGTATGTCCGTGAATATCAGGTAACTTGTGTATCGGGCTGCAGCACCGGCTGGTCTATTGTATGGCTGTCAGACCTGGACATTTTGAGAAACGGAACCAAACGTTTTCAGGTGTTTGACAGTGGTTGAATGAGGTCCAAGAGGGCGCTCTTTGTTGGTTGCACCGCTATTGCGGTTGTGTGTGATGGCTGCTAGGTTCGATGAGGAAGACCAAGCTGTCGATATATTAAGCTATACTGTATCGGCATCAGAGAGCGGAGATCGAATGAAGTTGAGATTTAGTGCTCTAAACAAGCGAATTTAACACCAAGCACACGACCACTCACCGAATCTTGGCTACGGCTGCATCCATTGGTGCACGTTTGAGGATGCGTTTGGCCATTGAATTCTAGGGCTCCAGTCTACACCACTTGGCCTTGAGACTGATAACTGTGCACCACTCTTTAGCTTTAACTTCCCTGCGCCCAATGGTGCAAGTGTTTGCCGAATCCCTCTGTCGAATCATCGACGTACACACGGATCCTTCGTAATCGCCGACTGGATTAATTCAGCAAGTATTGGGTTTACCATAAAGCAGTAAATTCCCAGGTTCAGCGCGGCACCAAGCGATATTTGCGGACAAATGGATTTGTTAAGCTCTTAGTAAGTTATCCACTACAACTTCGTTTAATTATGTGTTTTCCCAAGCGATAGTTGCGGACAAATGGATTTGTTAAGCTCTTGGTAAGTTATCCACTACAACTTCGTTTAATTATGTGTTTTAAATGACATCAAGAAGGATGTGTGCGAGTCGTAATTGATTATGCGTTTTTTCAGATACCCTGTCGAGTAAATAAATGGGGACTGATTTGACCTCACATTAAGTTTGTACCGATGCAACCAATAAATGGAAACATGAGTTGTTAAAGTTGGTTGTGTATTTTTTAGGCATGGGGTTTGCAGGTGGACGAAGTATGGATAAAATGAACCGTTGTTTTTCGTTGCGTTAGTCTATTTTGTACAGTCAAGGCATTATATTCTGCTACGAGCATGTGCACGGGCCCGGAATTTACTATAAGTAGTCTCGAGAGGTGATATCGAGTGTAGTAATGGGCATGACGGGCCGTCGTTTGCCACTGGACTATGCTACTGGGCATTGTTGAGTCCTCATACTCAGCGGTGCGCATAGACGCAGACCTAGCAGTTACGACAAATAGCCAAGATATGCGATATCGACTAAAGTTACGAGTATGACGGACAGCCTTTGGCCGTTAAATTAGGATAGCACACATTGTGTGGGCCTCATTTTTATTGACCCGCATAGATAATGGCCCGGTGTTCACTATTGGTATCAAACACAAGCCAGGGCGCGCATAGGGCCACCGTTTGCAGTTAGATTAATACACTGCGTATAGTTGAGGCCTAATTGTTAGCGCCAGATATAGGCACTGGCGTAGCATTTTCAAAAAGTAATCAAAGTAGGCAATATCGCTTAGAGTTATGAGTATGAGGTCTGTCGATCGCCATTAGATCAGGTATATGCGCATAGTTTAGGCATCGTATTAATCGGTTCGCTCGAATACTGGCCCGGTGTTTATCACAAGTAGCAAAGACAAGCAACAATGAGTACAAGTACGAGTACGACAGATTAGGTTGGATTAGGTAGCCGGTAAATTAATGCCGCACATGGAAACGGAATAAGAGATACGATAAGTAACCGATCAAAGCAGCATCGAGTTCAGTAACGTGTATGACAGCCGTCAGATCAGCCTCTAACGTATAGTTGAGATCTATACCGGCCCGCCCGGACACTGCCTTGGTGTTTACTACACTTAATAAAGATAAGCGGCATTACTTAAAGTTACGGGTATGAAAGATCAACGTAAGCCACTGGATTAGTTTGCCGTGGATAGTTTAGGCCCCATAATCTGCATTGCACATTGACACGGGCCATTCAGCTACGATAAGTGGTCAAGGTGACTGAAAACGGCTACCTTGATCATGGCGGCCGCTTTATGGCGGTCACCACCAATAGGGCGTGATATTCATGATAGGAATGATACCTGCAGCTCTCTCGTTATCCCTGTTATACATACCTGGGAAAGGGGATCATCCACAGAGATAGTCATCGCATCGCCATTGCACAATTCACGCTGTTGTTCAGCAATGTTGTAGGAAGTGTATGTTGAGATCAATGGGAACACGCACAGTGACCGGGTTCAACGAACTAAATATTCTCATTTGTTGAATCTGATGAATGTAGGGCAAACAAACAGCAATAATCGATCATCCAGGTTGAGATTTGCATAAGATAGTTTTAAATATTTTCTATTCTTATTGAACACCGAAGAACGCCAAAATTTGCTAGAGTGCGATTTCGTGGTGTATTGCGTAAAACGGTAACAAACTGCGAATCGGTGATAGCGTGGGACCTTTGAAAGTTCGCTCACCTAAACAAAATGCTGCGGGCAAAATGTCACCGGAATGTGCAAATGGTTTAAGCTAGCTCCCCCTTGAAATTACAACTTCGAAAAACCCTCACCGTCTTGGGCGAAAAAAATTTGGGTGTGCTTCTAAACACCGGCACTGTTCCCTGGAAGCACACTCAAATTGTCTTCGACGAAACTACAGGGTCTTCAAAGTTTCGACTTCGACGGCTGGTTAAAGTAATCCGTTTGCACCTCACGGGGGTATCTTGTTCATAGCATTTTGCTCAAGTGAGTGAAACTTCCAGATCATGGCACGTTCAAAGTCGGTTCGGTTTTTCCTGCGGAGAATTTAGGCCGCTCAGTATCCGCACAATGAAATTGATTTTTGAGAGCTATGACGTGTCTCAGATGGACAGAAGCAATCAGGCAGCTGAGTTTAGAGTACCTGTCCAAAATCTGAGCATCATTTAGGCCTCTGGGGATATTAGCGATGCTGGAAAATTGCTGCACCAGACTTTTTCGCCAGAGCCATGATTGCTTCAGTGGACTACAAAATCTTGTGAACTGCATAAATGGGAACGTTGTGAGTACATACACAGCAAAATGTAACATTGTGTCGCAATAGTTTTACTTCACCCGCAAAGGTTTTGCAGCTGTGAACATTGTACTGCTAATGGGCTTCCAAATGTAACGAAGAATTCTTTCACTGTTTAATCGATTTACAGAGTTTACGTGTATGTGTAGAGTTTTTCACTTTAACAAGAGTTTGAACTCAATTCCTGCGGTGCACACAGTCCTAATCATGGCCCAAATCAATATAGGCTTTTCTCTGCTGCCATCGGGGTACCACAACAGATGTGGTGGAAGTGGGAATTAAGACGCATTGTGCAATGGCACGCCTGCAAGGTCTGATGGCACTTTAAATGTACGGGTTAATAACACGGTCAGGTAAACTAACCAGCTGACTCTCCTGACCCGTTTGTCTGCGCCAGCTGTCTTTGCTTCAAGTGCGCAATACATTCCACAACTAGAAAGAGAGTAACCATAAACAAAATCAACTCCCTAATGATAAAATGTAAAGACCAGTGTGAATGTTCTGTTTTACAGTGAGCACCCGACGCAAGACTAGAACTCCTTCCCAAAGCGCTGAATGGCGCAAACGCAAAGAACACAACGGCCTATATGACAGTCGGTAGTGAAATTTCTCCGCTAAACGAGCACCTTGCGCTATGCATCCCGTGCCCACTGGCTGCGGAGAAGGACATCTAACTTTCTGATGCAGCGACAAAGGCCACCACGGCCTCTCTAAAGTACAGGCGCATAACAGAGAGCAAGTCATCCTGGGGTCATTCCCAGAAAAATCACATAACGAAGCAGGAAGCGTCGCTCCTTGATAGTGTCCTCACAAAGACCAACCATGGATCACTTTACGCAGATTAGTTAGGCCAGAAGGGACGCAAGCGGGCAATTGGGCCTTTAGATACTCTTTTCTCCTCATCTGCCATGCAGAATAACTTGAAGCAGACTATCAGCATACAAAAGACCTACACAACGATCAGGCATACATTTGAGAATCGTTCGCCAGAGGGGCAAAAGTTGGGCCACGAAAGTTTTAGGGGTGAGGTGCAAAGCTGGCTTCCGCTTGGCTTCAGTTCAGCGAACCCCGAGCACAACCGACCGCGCCCCCAGACTGCAGTTTCTAACCAACCACCGCTTTGAAAAATATAGGGCGTTTCCAAATATGGTTTTGAGATTCCAGAGCCGGACGTGGAACAAGAGTTTGAACTCAATTCCTGCGGTGCACACAGTCCTAATCATGGCCCAAATCAATATAGGCTTTTCTCTGCTGCCATCGGGGTACCACAACAGATGTGGTGGAAGTGGGAATTAAGACGCATTGTGCAATGGCACGCCTGCAAGGTCTGATGGCACTTTAAATGTACGGGTTAATAACACGGTCAGGTAAACTAACCAGCTGACTCTCCTGACCCGTTTGTCTGCGCCAGCTGTCTTTGCTTCAAGTGCGCAATACATTCCACAACTAGAAAGAGAGTAACCATAAACAAAATCAACTCCCTAATGATAAAATGTAAAGACCAGTGTGAATGTTCTGTTTTACAGTGAGCACCCGACGCAAGACTAGAACTCCTTCCCAAAGCGCTGAATGGCGCAAACGCAAAGAACACAACGGCCTATATGACAGTCGGTAGTGAACTTTCTCCGCTAAACGAGCACCTTGCGCTATGCATCCCGTGCCCACTGGCTGCGGAGAAGGACGTCTAACTTTCTGATGCAGCGAGAAAGGCCACCACGGCCTCTCTAAAGTACAAGCGCATAACAGAGAGCAAGTCATCCTGGGGTCATTCCCAGAAAAATCACATAACGAAGCAGGAAGCGTCGCTCCTTGATAGTGTCCTCACAAAGACCAACCCACGGATCATTTACGCAGATTAGTTAGGCCAGAAGGGACGCAAGCGGGCAATTGGGCCTTTAGATACTCTTTTCTCCTCATCTGCCATGGAGGATAACTTGAAGCAGACTATCAGCATACAAAAGACCTACACAACGATCAGGCATACATTTGAGAATCGTTCGCCAGAGGGGCAAAAGTTGGGCCACGAAAGTTTTAGGGGTGAGGTGCAAAGCTGGCTTCCGCTTGGCTTCAGTTCAGCGAACCCCGAGCACAACCGACCGCGCCCCCAGACTGCAGTTTCTAACCAACCACCGCTTTGAAAAATATAGGGCGCTTCCAAATATGGTTTTGAGATTCCAGAGCCGGACGTGGAGTCAAAGACTTCGCTTTTGAGGCCTGATAATTGTTGTCAAAAGCCAACGTCATCGCATTCCCACCGGCAACCGACGAATAATGCCAGAAATAGCATGACACTAAAAACACCAATAAGTAAAAAATGGAGAATGGACGCTCCACTTATCTGCGCCAGTGAATTCATCTTTCTACCTTCTTGATTTTGCATCTCGCCAAAATCCACTGTTCACTGAAGCAACCACGCCTCTGTTTGAAAAACCTTGTTCAACAACTTCCCAGCATCGCTGATAAGCACAAACCGCTGAACACAAGTGCATCAAAGGGAAAGGGAAATTTTGCCTAAATTTTTCCATGGAATGTTAAAACGCCAGGTGGAGTTACGTTGATTATCTGCGCTGCAAAGTATGGACTACCAGCTATACCGTACCGGTGAAACTTAGAGCAACGGAGGGTGGCTTATACAAAATCATCCTCACGGTGGCTAGACAAGTCTTTCTAGTCAATGTTAGGGACATTGCCGCTGGTCAACAAGCTCGCTTGGTCGATGTCGGTCCAGCTGTTTAGCTATCAGTTGAGTCTTGTTTTTTTACCTCCCTAAGCGATTGTCATATAAATGAGATATTTTTACTCCTCAAGTGGTCAGTGCACATCGTACAGCCCAGTAGGAATGATGCCACAGAAAGCAGAAAAACGAAGGTTTTATTATAGATAACCAGTCGGAGGGGTAAGCCACCGTCCGAAAACAATAAGGCCGAAGGGATTTCCGCGGTCTGCTACCCCCAAATGTACGTCTACCATGGGTGTGCTTAAGAAGACAGGCCACTGTTGTGGACCACTCATGAATTACATGACGAGAACAAATCATAAACAAAATCAACTCCCTAATGATAAAATGTAAAGACCAGTGTGAATGTTCTGTTTTACAGTGAGCACCCGACGCAAGACTAGAACTCCTTCCCAAAGCGCTGAATGGCGCAAACGCAAAGAACACAACGGCCTATATGACAGTCGGTAGTGAAATTTCTCCGCTAAACGAGCACCTTGCGCTATGCATCCCGTGCCCACTGGCTGCGGAGAAGGACATCTAACTTTCTGATGCAGCGACAAAGGCCACCACGGCCTCTCTAAAGTACAGGCGCATAACAGAGAGCAAGTCATCCTGGGGTCATTCCCAGAAAAATCACATAACGAAGCAGGAAGCGTCGCTCCTTGATAGTGTCCTCACAAAGACCAACCACGGATCACTTTACGCAGATTAGTTAGGCCAGAAGGGACGCAAGCGGGCAATTGGGCCTTTAGATACTCTTTTCTCCTCATCTGCCATGCAGAATAACTTGAAGCAGACTATCAGCATACAAAAGACCTACACAACGATCAGGCATACATTTGAGAATCGTTCGCCAGAGGGGCAAAAGTTGGGCCACGAAAGTTTTAGGGGTGAGGTGCAAAGCTGGCTTCCGCTTGGCTTCAGTTCAGCGAACCCCGAGCACAACCGACCGCGCCCCCAGACTGCAGTTTCTAACCAACCACCGCTTTGAAAAATATAGGGCGTTTCCAAATATGGTTTTGAGATTCCAGAGCCGGACGTGGAGTCAAAGACTTCGCTTTTGAGGCCTGATAATTGTTGTCAAAAGCCAACGTCATCGCATTCCCACCGGCAACCGACGAATAATGCCAGAAATAGCATGACACTAAAAACACCAGTAAGTAAAAAATGGAGAATGGACGCTCCGCTTATCTGCGCCAGTGAATTCATCTTTCTACCTTCTTGATTTTGCATCTCGCCAAATTCCACTGTTCACTGAAGGAACCACGCCTCTGTTTGAAAAACCTTGTTCAACAACTTCCCAGCATCGCTGATAAGCACAAACCGCTGAACACAAGTGCATCAAAGGGAAAGGGAAATTTTGCCTAAATTTTTCCATGGAATGTTAAAACGCCAGGTGTAGTTACGTTGATTATCTGCGCTGCGAAGTATGGACTACCAGCTATACCGTACCGGTGAAACTTAGAGCAACGGAGGGTGGCTTATACAAAATCATCCTCACGGTGGCTAGACAAGTCTTTCTAGTCAATGTTAGGGACATTGCCGCTGGTCAACAAGCTCGCTTGGTCGATGTCGGTCCAGCTGTTTAGCTATCAGTTGAGTCTTGTTTTTTTACCTCCCTAAGCGATTGTCATATAAATGAGATATTTTTACTCCTCAAGTGGTCAGTGCACATCGTACAGCCCAGTAGGAATGATGCCACAGAAAGCAGAAAAACGAAGGTTTTATTATAGATAACCAGTCGGAGGGGTAAGCCACCGTCCGAAAACAATAAGGCCGAAGGGATTTCCGCTGTCTGCTACCCCCAAAGGTACGTCTACCATGGGTGTGCTTAAGAAGACAGGCCACTGTTGTGGACCACTCATGAATTACATGACGAGAACAACGCCTTGATTGGTCAACTTGTCTATGAAAATGACAAAAGCTACAGCGAATGAAGCATTCAGCCACTTTTTGCTGTGCTTTTTGAAGTAAACGCAGTATATCCGCCGAGGATACGGAAAATAGATGTCATCAATGCGCGATATTAAACATTTTTGCGATCTTGGTAACTTTTTTGAACGGCTGACCACGAAAAACCACTTTCCCCGATTTAACTTTAATAGTAGTTTATTTACTAGGCAAAATTTTCTATAGTGCAGATAATATGTTTTCCTCACGAAGTAGGAGGCTGGATAGGAAAATATCATGAACAGGAAGGAGAGGATTCAAAAAAGAATTCTTCCCCGCCGTGCCACGAAAGGCAGGCTGTCGACAACGGTGGCGATATGCATCCAGAATCTGCAGGTGAAAAACATTTGTCCTGCGATGTGTTAATTTTCTATCGAGCAACATGCATTAATGTTAACAGAAAAACGAACCACCTATCACATGGAGGCCCCCTAAAGTGACCCCGACTACTGTAGCGGTGAAACTACTGATTAGGGAGGCACGCGAGTAGTATGTGTTGTCCGTAGAATTTCGCTTTGCGTCGATTGAAAAAGGGAATTCTGTTGCGGAATTCGTGGGGCCAATTTGTAACATTTGCTTGGATTTGACCGACGAATGAGTGGCGGCAATGAATCTCTAGGAAGACTCGTTCGGGAGAAGATCTGTGTCCAGTTTTTGTAACTAAGATGCAGATTAGAGTTTTGCTCCCCTGTTCAATGGTCTGTAACCGGTTAAATAACTCCGCAGCGAAGGCCTTGTTCCTTTCATTTGGTGCCGCGATCAGGCCGCAACACTTAGAGGATAGGGATGTTCGGACCTTCCTGGAGGACTTTGAGGAGGTTGCGTAGCCTGCATGGCTGGATACCGACCGGGGTAAGTTGACAGCGCTGAAGACACTCCTCAGTGGCCGGGGGAAAGCGGCCCTGGAAGCGGCCGGAGGAGGCCCTCGGAAGATGGACTGGGCCGCCGCGATGGAAGTTCTTGAGGTAGGGTTCTACACGCCAGCCGACCACCAGGAGGCTATGAGGCGGTTCAATACGGCCAGGATGGCACCCGGATCTGACCCGACCGTGTTTTTCGCCGGCCTGCGGCAGTTGTTGGATCGCGCTTTGCCCACACTGGACGGAGTGTCGCGACACCAGTTGCTGTCGGATCAGTTCGTCGAAGGTGTGCAGCCCGCGCTTGGTGCCCAGCTGCGGTTGGCACGAGCAACTGGCCAGTTGAGTGTGGAGGAGCTGGTGCGTCTGGCCCGGGAGCTGCCTCAGGAACCACTGGCCACGTTGCAGTCGCAGGAGAACAGGGATGCTGCATCAGTGAAGGAACTGCAGACCAGGATGGACGAACTCACCGAACAGCTGGCAGCCGTGAAGACAGAATCGCGGAGGCACGCTCAAACCAGCCGGTGCTACATGTGTGGCAAGCCTGGCCACTGGAAGAATCAGTGTCCCCGTAACCGATCGCTTGTACACAATAAATCTTTAGAGTACTCCCCTTTTCCTGGGTGGGTCGCGATTAGCGCACTGACACAGGCTACCATACAGGCCATTGTCGAGTTAGACGGGAAAAAGGAGTTATGTTTGATTGATACCGGAGCAGGTGTATCGCTGAGGCAAAGAGGGAACCAAGCCGAACACAGACCGTGCGCGCTAGCCGTGAGAGCTGTTGGCGGATATCGATTGAAGATTGACGGACTGTCAACGCACTCGATACGCCTAGGCGACAAGTCCGTGCAGCACGCGTTCCTGATCAGCCCAGACGCAGAGCAGACAATATTGGGAGCTGATTTTCCCAAGGGCACAGATGCCGTGATTGACCTAAAGCAGGGAAGGCTGGTGACAAAGTATGGCGCAATCAAGCTTGAAGG
>NW_008751738.1:1555898-1558666 GCF_000715545.1 Opisthorchis viverrini
GCTGTTCCCAATTCAAAGCGGTCTCTACGACAGTTTCTTGGACGAGCAGCATACTACAGCCGGTTCGTTGAGGATTCCAACAAGATCGCTGCGCCACTGTACGATTTGATCGATCAAAATCGGAAATTCGAATGGAACGGAGAAGCACATGAAGCTTTTGGGCGTGTCAAAGCGCGGATGTTGGATCAGCAACTGACCCTCAAACTGCCCAGGGTCAGAGATATGTTCATTGCTGCAACGGACGCCAGTGATCGTGGTTTCGACGCAGTCCTAAAGCAGAGGAATAGAGTTATCGAATATGCCAGTCGCGTCCTGACTAACGCTGAACAGAAATACTCCACCATTGAAGAGGAATGTTTAGCGATCGTCTGAGCCCTGGATAATTGGAGACCATATCTTCTTGGGCAGAAGTTTCATGTCGAAACCGATCAGAAACCCCTGGAGTGGATCCGGATCACCAGAGAATCTCGCGGGAAGCTCGCACGCATGGCACTCCGGTTGCAAGAGTACGACTTCACAATGCAGTTCGTGCCGGGGATGGAGAACCACCTGGCTGATTGGCTGTCAAGGCCAGAGGCTGAAGATGAGACCCCCAGGACCATGATTGGAGCCAATGGCCTCGTCGTCGAACTGGATTCCGGAAAGTTGGATCCGGTGTTACGAGAGGTTGCAGACGCCTTGTTGGATGGAGGGAACATTGAGAACGGAGAGGGAGACAAGGAATTAGAAACGTTCTAGAGTCACTCTGATCGGCTGAGGCTGAATGAAGCTGGCATAATTTCCTGGAAAGCCTCTGATTCAGATGTTGTGCTGCCAGTGATACCTCGCGTCTTGAGACGGAATCTCATCCTTGAATGCCATGAGATGGCACATAGAGAGTGCACCAAGTCATACGACCTACTTCGGCAGAAGGCCTACTGGCCCGGAATGAGAAGTGAGGTGATGGATTATGTGGTGTCCTGTAGGCGTTGTCAACTAATGAAAGCGGATGCGACAGCGGTGACCCATCCCATGGAACCCATTCCTGCCTCAGAAATCGGCGAGTTGTGGTCAGTTGACGCCATGGGCCCCTTTCCGGGGACAACCAGTGATGATGACAGAATACCTGTCGCGATGAATTGAGGCCGCAGCCGCGCCGAATCAGCGGGCGACTACGATCAGTGGAATGTTAATGCATCACACTGCGGCCAGCCATGGGGTGCCAAAAATGATCCTAACCGATCAGGGGCCTTGCTTCGACAGCGAATAGTTTCATAACTGCTTGCAGAATCTGGGTATCAGACGGCTAAGGACGGCACCATACCAACCGCAAACAAATGACCTGACCGAACGTAATAACCGAAAGATCAAGGAGTGGCATGCAGCTAAGGGAGGTGACTGGGAAATGAACTTTCCAATGATGTCCTTAGCTCATTGTGCTTCCACGCAGGCAAGTCCCCGTTTATCATACCAACCACAAATGACCTGACCGAACGTAATAACCGAAAGATCAAGGAGTGGCATGCAGCTAAGGGAGGTGACTGGGAAATGAACTTACTTTCGATGTCCTTAGCTCATTGTGCTTCCACGCAGGCAAGTCCCCGTTTATGTTATTGTACGGTCGACATCCGCGCCTTCCGGTTGATCAAGAAATTGGGTTGTGGCCGGCAGCACGCTTGTCTCCGGAGGAGCTAGAGGAAGAAAGAAGGAGAGCTCGAGAAAAGTTGACCGCCATTCTGGAAAGGACTAGGCAGAAAACGGCAAGTAGAAAGGTCCGAACGATCCCCATAGGCACGAAGGACAAGTAGAAGGATCACCAGAATCCTGGAAGGAGTGAACTGGGGTCGCGGAAGCTGAGCAGTCGATGGCAAGGGCCGTTTGTCGTCACCGACCGCCGGGGGAACGTCTATACCATTCAAGATGGTCGGGGATCCAAAGTAGTGAATAGGACGCAGCTTCGCAAGTGGCATGATACACCTGAAGTGCGACCGAGCAGACCCACTGCCGAAGCCGACCTGACGGAGGTAAACGAAAATCGATGGCATGCGAACGAGCTTTAAGGGGTGGAGGTGTGTAACTGTGATACTACTGATTAGGGAGGCCGTAGAATTTCGCTTTGCGTCGATTGAAGAAGGGAATTCTGTTGCGGAATTCGTGGGGCCACTTTGTAACATTTGCTTGGGTTTGACCGACGAATGAGTGGCGGCAATAAATCTCTAGGAAGACTCGTTCGGGAGAAGATCTGTGTCCAGTTTTTGTAACTAAGATGCAGATTAGAGTTTTGCTCCTCTGTCCAATGGTCTGTAACCGGTTAGTTGGCATTTCCGAAAAAATAACTCCGCAGCGAAGGCCTTCTTTTTTTCACTATGACGACCTGAACTTTCGTAGAAATACTACAAATTGTGCCGTGGCATCACGCTGAGTAAGCAGCGCTTTCATAATTATGATGGTGACCGATTTGTGAGTAGTTGGAAACAGACACACCCCCTTAAATAACTGTCACCACTACCTTATCGGTTTACCGTTTTTCTTTGCCTTCGTTACGTTCAGCAGCCGAACTCTTGGCCTGATGCGTTTTACGAAAAATAGGTTTCAGACTAACGAAAATCCACTCGCATAGGGTATGTGGTCTTATGATAAACCGTACTCAGCATATGCCGGTAAACATCATTGGACAATCAAGCACCAGCATCGGCGGTGTGTGCAGTCAGCATGCCAGCAAAACTAAAAATCACTCAGTGGCTTTATTTACGTAGATAAGATGCGATTATGTTTGCGCAAGCCATGAA
>NW_008751738.1:1559001-1564908 GCF_000715545.1 Opisthorchis viverrini
GCGTTGTCAACTAATGAAAGCGGATGCGACAGCGGTGACCCATCCCATGGAACCCATTCCTGCCTCAGAAATCGGCGAGTTGTGGTCAGTTGACGCCATGGGCCCCTTTCCGGGGACAACCAGTGATGATGACAGAATACCTGTCGCGATGAATTGAGGCCGCAGCCGCGCCGAATCAGCGGGCGACTACGATCAGTGGAATGTTAATGCATCACACTGCGGCCAGCCATGGGGTGCCAAAAATGATCCTAACCGATCAGGGGCCTTGCTTCGACAGCGAATAGTTTCATAACTGCTTGCAGAATCTGGGTATCAGACGGCTAAGGACGGCACCATACCAACCGCAAACAAATGACCTGACCGAACGTAATAACCGAAAGATCAAGGAGTGGCATGCAGCTAAGGGAGGTGACTGGGAAATGAACTTTCCAATGATGTCCTTAGCTCATTGTGCTTCCACGCAGGCAAGTCCCCGTTTATGTTATTGTACGGTCGACATCCGCGCCTTCCGGTTGATCAAGAAATTGGGTTGTGGCCGGCAGCACGCTTGTCTCCGGAGGAGCTAGAGGAAGAAAGAAGGAGAGCTCGAGAAAAGTTGACCGCCATTCTGGAAAGGACTAGGCAGAAAACGGCAAGTAGAAAGGTCCGAACGATCCCCATAGGCACGAAGGACAAGTAGAAGGATCACCAGAATCCTGGAAGGAGTGAACTGGGGTCGCGGAAGCTGAGCAGTCGATGGCAAGGGCCGTTTGTCGTCACCGACCGCCGGGGGAACGTCTATACCATTCAAGATGGTCGGGGATCCAAAGTAGTGAATAGGACGCAGCTTCGCAAGTGGCATGATACACCTGAAGTGCGACCGAGCAGACCCACTGCCGAAGCCGACCTGACGGAGGTAAACGAAAATCGATGGCATGCGAACGAGCTTTAAGGGGTGGAGGTGTGTAACTGTGATACTACTGATTAGGGAGGCCGTAGAATTTCGCTTTGCGTCGATTGAAGAAGGGAATTCTGTTGCGGAATTCGTGGGGCCACTTTGTAACATTTGCTTGGGTTTGACCGACGAATGAGTGGCGGCAATAAATCTCTAGGAAGACTCGTTCGGGAGAAGATCTGTGTCCAGTTTTTGTAACTAAGATGCAGATTAGAGTTTTGCTCCTCTGTCCAATGGTCTGTAACCGGTTAGTTGGCATTTCCGAAAAAATAACTCCGCAGCGAAGGCCTTCTTTTTTTCACTATGACGACCTGAACTTTCGTAGAAATACTACAAATTGTGCCGTGGCATCACGCTGAGTAAGCAGCGCTTTCATAATTATGATGGTGACCGATTTGTGAGTAGTTGGAAACAGACACACCCCCTTAAATAACTGTCACCACTACCTTATCGGTTTACCGTTTTTCTTTGCCTTCGTTACGTTCAGCAGCCGAACTCTTGGCCTGATGCGTTTTACGAAAAATAGGTTTCAGACTAACGAAAATCCACTCGCATAGGGTATGTGGTCTTATGATAAACCGTACTCAGCATATGCCGGTAAACATCATTGGACAATCAAGCACCAGCATCGGCGGTGTGTGCAGTCAGCATGCCAGCAAAACTAAAAATCACTCAGTGGCTTTATTTACGTAGATAAGATGCGATTATGTTTGCGCAAGCCATGAGTATCGAGAACGATGTCATACCGATCTAAACCGCAACGTGGTATCATTCGGAGATAACTATCGTTGATACATGTAACAATCTGTCACGGTAGTGACAGTCTATAAGCGCTGGGGCTTGCGTAAAAGAGGCGCATCATGCTGAATACCAACTTCTAGAGCCTTCAGTACAATAAGCGCACAATGCCAAACTCTCCTAAACGATACTACGAATATTAGTCCTATGTGTATGCACCATCCATGCACACCTACTTGGTGGAAATGTGCTTGTGCAGTGAAGCCGAACTGCAACCTTCATTTTGAATTCATCTTCCGTTCCCTAAAATGCAACCAGTTATGGGCCTCAGACAAAAGTTTGATCCCAAAGGCAAACTGTTACTAGTTAAAAGAAGAAGGCCTTCGCTTCGGAGTTATTTATTAGAAAATGCCGACTGACTGGTTACAGATTGTTGGACAATGAAGCAAAACGCTCATTTGGATCTTATTCACAAAAACTAGACCTCCATCTTCTACTGAACGCGTCTTCTTGAACTTTCTCGGATATTCATCGACTCCGATCATTCATTGTTCAAACCAAGCAAAGGCTACAAAGCGACTCCACGAATTCCGCAACAGATCACCCTGTTCAAGAGACGCAAAGCGAATTTCCAAGAACAACGCATACCACTCGCACGCCTCCCCCATCGGTGGTATCACTGTTACACACTTTCACCCTTTCAATGTCGTTCGCATGCCATCGATTTTCATTTCCCTCCGGCACTTGCGAAGTTGCGTCTTATTGACCCTTTTTGATCCCCGAACATCTTTAATTGTATGGACGTTCCCGCGGCTGTTGGTAACAACAAACGGCCCTTTCCATCAACTGCCTAGCTTCTGCGACCCCAGTCCACGCCTTCCAGGATTCTGGTAATTCTTCCGCTTCAACTTCGTGCCTATGGAGAATGTGCGTGCCTTTCTACTTGCCGTTTTCTGCCTAGTCCTTTCCTGAACGGCGGTCAACTTTTCTCGAGCTCTCCTTCTTTCTTCCTCTGACTCCTCCGAGACAATCGTGTCGCCAGACACAACACAATTTCCTGATCAACCGGAAGGCGCGGATGTCGACTACACATCAGCATAATCGGGAACTTGCCTGTGTTTGACTGTATGGGAGCACAATGAGCCAGCAACATCATTGGAAAGTTCATTTCCCAGTCACCTTTGGCCGCCAGCCATTCCTTGATCGTTAGGTTATTACGTCTGGTTGGGCCACTAGTTTGCGGGTAGTATAGGGCCATCCTTAGCCATCTGATACCCAGCTTGTGCAAGCGATTCCTAAACTCTTCGCTCTCGAAGCAACGCCTCTGATCGGTTAAGATCATTTTTGGCACCCCATGGTTGGCCACGATATGGCGCATTACCACTACACTGATCGTCGTCGCCCGCAGTTTAGGCGCTGCTGTCGCCTCAATCCACCGCGACAGGTGTTCTGTCATTATCACGAGTTGTTGATTCTTGCTGTTTGTCACCGGAAAGGGGCTTAAGACGTCACCTGACCACAAGTCGCCGATTTGTGAGACAGAAACAGGTTGCATGGGATGGGTTGCCCCTGTCGTATACTGTTTCATCAGTTGGCACCGTTTAAATCACCATCACCTCACTTCTAATCCCTAGCCAGTAGTCTTTCTGCCGAACTTGGTCGTATGTCTTGGTGCACTCTGTATGCGTCATCTCATGGCACTCAACGCTAAGCTTCCGTCCCAGGACGCGAGGTATCACGGGCAGCACAACATTGAAATCAGTGGCGTTCCAGGAGAATATGCCAGCTTCATTCAGCTTCAGCCGATCAAAGTGACTCTGGAACGTTTCCAATTCCATGTTTCCCTCTCTGTTCCCTGTCTACTTTCCATCCATTAAGGCGTCTGCAACCTTTCGTAACGCAGGATCCCGCCGTTGGAGTTGCACCAACTTTCCGGAATCCAGTTCGACGACGAGGCCATTGGCTCCAATCATGATCCTGGGGGTCTCATCTTCATCATCTGATTTTGACGGCCATGTGGTTCTCCCTCCCTTTCACGTGCTGGATTGTAAAGTCGTACTCTTGCAACCGGAGTGCCATGCGTGCAAAATTTCCGCGAGCATCCCTTGTGGTCTTGATCCACTCCGGGGTTTTCTGATCGGTTTTGACACGAAATCTTTATCTAAGCAGATATGGCCTCCATTTATCCAGGGCTCAAACGGTTCGCTAAACAAACTTTCTCAATGGTCGATAACCTCTGTTCAGCATTAGTCAGGACGCGACTGGCATATTCGATAACTCCATTCATCTGCCTCAAGTCTGCGCTGATACCGCGATCACTAGCGTCCGCTGCAACAGGGAACACCTCTCCGACCCTGGGTAGTTTGAGGGTCAGTTGGTGATTCAACATCCGCACTTCGACACGCTCAAAAGCCTCCTGTGCTTCTCCGGTCCATTCGAATTTCCGATTTTGCCCGAGAAACCGTACAGTTGCGCAGCAATAGTGTTGAAATCCTTAACAAACCGGCCGCAGTATGCTGCTCCTCCGAGAAACCGCAGTAGGGACCGTTTTGAATTGACAACAGCACAATCGTCCATCTTTGTCAATTTTTCTGGCAGTGGGCTAACTCCTTCGTGACCCACCTTATGCCCCAGCAGTGTCATTACGTTTCCGTTCTCATGGCTGCAAGCTGTTCCGTAGTTTGGTCCACCCTATTCTGCAGTTCCTCCAGTGAAGTATCATCCCTCTTCTTCTTCGACTGCAACGTGGCCAAACGTACCCCGGGCAGTTCCCGGGCCAGACGCACCAGCTCCTTTACACTCAACTGGCCAGTTGCTCGCGCCAACCGCGATTGGGCGCCAGGCGCCGGCTGCACACCTTCGACGAACTTATCCGACTGCAACCGGCGGCGTGAATCTCCGTCCAGCCCCGGCAAAGCGCTATCCAACGACAGCTATAAGCCGGCGGAGAACACGGTCGGGTCAGATCCAGGTGCCATCCTGGCCGTCTTGAACCGCCTCATAGCTTCTGGCGGCCGGCTGTCGTGTAGAACCCCACTTCAAGGACTTCCTTTGCGGCGCCTCAGTCCATCTTCCAAAGGCCTGTTCTGGCCGCATCCAGGGCCGCCTTTACCCGATCCCTGAGGACGGTCTTCAGCGCCGCCAACTTACCCTGGTCGGTCTCCAGTACGGTGGCCTCCGCAACCTCCTCAAAGTCTTCCGGGAATGTCCGAACATCCCCACCCTCAAAGGGTTGCGGCCAAGGGATCTTCATCCTTATCCTGGCGACGGCACCAAATGAAAGGAAGAAGGCATTTGCTGCGGAGTTATTTATTAGAAAATGCCAACTGACTGGTTACAGACTATTGGACAGGGAAGCAAAACGCTCATTTGGATCTTATTCACAAAATCTAGACTTCCATCTTCTCCTGAACGCGTCTTCTTGAACTTTCTCAAGAGACGCAAAGCGAATTTCCAAGAACAACACATCCTGCTTGCATGCCCCTCATCACCGTTACGTCAATGGGTGTTGGTGTAGTGAAGCTGAACAACAGCCTTCATTTGAGTTCATCTTCCATTCCCTAACATGTAACCAGTTATGGCCCTAGGACGAAGGTCTGATACAAAAGGCAAACTGTTACTAGTATATATGCACCAACTACTGGGACGATGAACTATATACTGGTTGCCATACCCTCGTTGAGACCTGTGTTATCCATTTGAAATTCATCACAAAATGTGATTGTTGTGGACCAACGCTTTCCCAGTGTCTTCTTGATACCGTGAACCCGAGCCTGGATAGCCGCTTGATAGCCTGATGCACTTAGCAAAGCCAAAAATCCAATGAACGTGCTAACTGGCTGATACATTGAACACTGTCGCACGTAGGCGTGTCATGTGCGACAGAAAGCGGGGTGTTTATAAAGTGGGCCAAAAAGTGATACTAACACCGGAACCAGTCTGTCAAGGGCAAGTGAAGAACAACCAACTTAATCCGTCTCAGAGAAAACGGTTATTCAGTTGGCAATTGTGCAGTTACTTTACGTTCGGAGCTGGTTCTTCAAACAATGATAAGCCAGGTCGACGGCACATTCTGATGCAACTACAAAACTTGTGAATTCGACGTTGCGGTGCTTGTCCCGGACATAATTGACGGTTTCCCAGAATGCCTTACGAAACTTCGATAACGCATTCTCAACTTGTAGCTTTTGATCACCAGATAAATAAAAATAAAAATCGCGTACACATTCCCCACC
>NW_008751738.1:1569032-1589783 GCF_000715545.1 Opisthorchis viverrini
TAAACATTATTATTATTATTATTACAATAGTTTGCCTGGCAAAGCATTTGTTGGAAATAACTCCGTGATTCAAGTGAACTGTGTCTACTGTGCGGATACAAACAATCAACAGCTTTTGCTTCCAACTGACCTTTAGATCGGTTGTTGGTTTGTTCGCAGAGTTTGGCAGTTGGGTTATAGACGTTTCATCACCAATCGATCATCATTGCGGGGTTGGGTGGATACCTAAGATAAATTAACACGCATCACGTAACAGGCTAAAACGTTGTGAAATGCCAACCTAGAGGAACAAATCAAGATATTCATTGTTCACATAAGGCATCGGTTCGCTAAATTTTTTTAAAATATTTTCTAAACCTTTTCTTTTTTTTCCAAATTTTTCTCTACTTGTATGTACATCAGATGGCCGTTAGTCTGCAAAAAATTAACTCAGCTGAGTCAACAATATTTCAAACTACTGCAACCAGCTGCCGCAATGGTACCGTCAATGTACTATCATCATAGGGTGAAGTTCGGAACTTGTGAGCAAGTAACGTTATTTCCTTCAGGAATATGTGAACAGCTCCAAAAGTGTAATACTTCAGAGAAGATTTTGAAGCACCATGTGCGTAAAACGACTCGGAACAAATAGAATAGCAGCCTTTCAATTTTATCGCCTTCATAAGACTGAGTAATTTAGATGCAGTCTAGTTAAACTCGACCGTCTGACATAGCTGCAATGGATATGGAACTTCACACACGGAAAATCGTCTGAGGATCTATGATGAAATACTTAATTATATTTATTTTGAAGAAATCTTATATAAAATCAATCGATTGTAGAAAAGAAAGCGTTTAGCTGTAGCACCCTTTCGGTGCCTAGCTGCCATGCCAACCAAAGGAAGAACGAGGGCTGGGATACTGTCAGTTTGCCCGAGCCTAGACAGAAGAAGTCGAGTGACGGAGGTCGGATTCAAACCACGGACATTTCGGTCAGTAAATTTGCGCTGTAACCACATGAGCCGCTTCGCCCTGATCGTAGAAAACCTTGGAAAAAGCTGCTCATGCAACCAAGACACCTTATTCCACCAAGCATGGTTTAACCTTAAAAGTTTCCAGAATTTACGCGACTTTGGGACACAATTTAGGCGTACATCGACTGATTCGAAGCAAAGAACCACCAAACACTGTTGGATCAGCGCAGGAATGCATGAAGTAGTAAAACGACCACGCGGAAAAAAGACTCATCCATCGCCAAATTTAACCGTCAACTTTCAGTGTTGCAAGGCAATTCCTCCTACACATATCAGGCAACTAATTCCGAATTCCCTCAGGTCCTTTATGGTGATCCTTCTGACCATTGAAATTGATACTTTCTTTGTAACTTATCATAACTCGAATTGTATCACTTTCTATCTCTCACTAAATCTCAGCTTATTCCTCTTCTCATCATACCGAATAACTTTTGTTTAAATGAAAGCAAGGAAATTTGGATGCATACAAACAATACAAATTCTATCGAGTTACGCTGTCATTGAATTAACGAGCGGTGACCTACCTTTCAGACTACGACGGGATAGAAAGTATTTAGGAATATATTAAGGAAGACTCCAGGATGGAGCTCGATTTGGATTTATTGTGGCAGTAATAACTAACTGTACCAACGAACTGTGAGTTGTATCATCTCACCTATTTTTTTACTCACTTGATTTAACTACTTTGAACTGGTATTTGCCAGCGTTATCTATTACATCTCTGCATCTTCACTTCTGTTTCCCTATATGGATGCTTTCTTAAGCTGCAGTACTTTGAAATCAGACTGCCGCGTATTCAACAGGTAGTTGGTAATGTGTGGTGTAGTATGGCGTAGTGGGGTGAAGTTTGGCGTAGTGCAATGCAGTGTGGCGAGCTTCGGACTATAAACCCATCATTGCACTAAAACAAACAATATTATCACCATATAAAACGTTTTCTCCCATAGCATATTTCTGTCCTTTCTTAGACATCACAAGAAGCGTTTTTAATAAGACGTTTCTTCACCAGCCTCAAGCATGCCAACCGAACAGTTCAAGGTTTCTATTTTGCAGGCGACCATCCTTTGGTCCTTCGCACTTGTGCAACTTAGCATGCATCTCACCAGTAGCCCAGCGAGAGGCGACCGCCATGGGGTACAACAATGCGTCACCTGTATGTTACTGGGTTATCGGGATGAACCTGCTCAGATTGTGGTTTATCGTGTTGCACCGTATGATCGTGAGCAGCCTAACAGATGGAAAACCTGCAGACCATGCCATCTTTTTAGACCAAGATGCCATCTTTGATGGTTACCCATCTGCGGTTTCTAAGTTTAAGCTTACATAGGAAAATGAGCCTATCAAGCGACCAGTGCCCTTTTCTAAGATTTCTGAGGGAACAGTCTGACTAGTGACTTTGTAGGTGCAAAGATCCTTTATAAATGGCCCACAAAGCTTGTTTAACAAGTGATACCAAGCTTATCAGTGGTGCCCGTATAGTTCAGTATCGCCACCAGCACCGTAATTATAGACTTACTAACAGTCTTAAACGTTGTTTAAATAGAGTTTCTGGTGATCCAGGATCGCACTGGTTGCATGGTGCGATGTGGAAAATACAGGCACGTTTTGTTAGATTTCACACTGGCGGCCGAGGGGCGATGGTAACACGTTCACGATCACTGTTCACACAAAGAGCCTGTTTCGAATTGCGACACAGGTTTTTCTGGAGCATGTCGTGCTCGTCACACTTTTTGAGGTCTTGACAACTTTTGGGTCGACCTGTTTCGGAATCACAAGGTTAGAGCATCTTCCTGAAGAAATCTGATGAGATTTCTTTAGGCTGTGACTTTTCGCTTGGTAGCATCAACTGATACGTCACAAGGCGAGCGGATCCACCGAATAACGGAATTCCAAAAAAACTAAACGTAACTCTGAGTTCCTAGGCAGACAGTACAACTCCGTAATGTTCCTAGGTGAACTAGTCAATTTAGCTAACTTTGAGATAATGGAGGAAGCCAGTTGGCATTGGTATCACACAATTCATGTTTGAAACGTTCGCTTGTTCTGGTCAAACACTTTCCCGGTCAAAACAAAGGCACTGCGTTCAAACCACCGACTTATAGCATCACGGTTAACCTCAAATCCTTTCCCAGTGTTTGCAGGGCTTTATTGTGACCATCGAAAAAGACAATTTGGCCAGTTGTTTTCCATGGGCGACCTGAAGAAACGAGTGACAAACATACACTGAGAACCACATATCACAGTTCAAATGTAATCACTATGGCGTTGATATCCTTCTCTCCCGCTAACCACTCTTCGTGCTCGAATATGTGATATGCTACTTCACTTCACTTGACTCACTACGCGTAAACAGATGTGTAGACTTTTACGAATTTGAGGAGAGGTATAGAAACATATGTCTGCAAAATCTCAAGTAGTAAACTCAGCTATGGAAGTTGTGAGGATTCAAACCAGGGCGTAAATCCTAGGAGACCACTTGATCGACCTTATCCTGCGCCTGTTCTTCGCCCGATATTTTCATTTGAACAAACGCGGTTCCTGCTCTGTGTACCACACTGACTGGTTTCGTGTGTTTCTGAGTGAAATGACAGAGCAGCAACCCGTAAATACATCACAAATGTTGCCTTCATCTATGAATCGTACTAATCACTTTTTTCCTTACTTATGCCAATTTACATCATCTTCAACATCATACTCTTGAAATGCGTAGAAACAAAAGGCAGCACGAAGTGAGTTGCCAATTCCAAGAAGCTTCTAGAAATGAAGCAACATCTTTAAGTATCCTGAATGAAACAAAAATCAATGAACATTCGGAAATAAATGTCACATAATTGAAAGGACTCGCTTTCGTGCTTCAACTTTATTCACCTCAAACCAACCATCAGCAGAATCAACATTTGGCCAATCGATGTTTGCGGTTGTTCTGTTGCAGTGTCCATCTAAAATCCATGTACTCTCGATTTTCAAGTCAATTTTTAGTACTCGCGTCACTTTCACCAAGCCGACCTGTCTGCCATGCAACTTTTTTTCTGATGCAACCTTGGCAACGGTAAGGTGAACAAGTAGAACAGTCAAACCTCTTTCGGTCTGCGATCCAAATGAGTGGTCGGATGTTCATTGCACTGAAAAGCTTATACCAGCAAGCGAATAAACCGTGACATCACGCTGCAAATTTGCGCAGGCTAAGTAGGTGGCCTAATCAGAATGGTTCAATAAAGCTCAAATTCTTCTCAGGAATCTGCCAACATAGACTCCGTGCATCCTGTGCCTGTTTCATTCGGTCATCAGCTGTTCTGACCGAAATTGATAGCTATTGGTAGAGCTTATGGCGTCGCACTACTGGACTAGACTTAGTAGTCATACTTGAATAACGAAATCAGGGCTATGTAGAAACGCCACATATATTGACATTATAAACAGAGAAAATAGAGAAATTCGGACAGAGGTTGGATTTTATAGTCGTGATGGAAATGCGCCCAAATTCCATGTCTCTGTTTGAGATGGGACATTTTCGTGCGCGCTTCTGGAAAGCATAAATTAATGAAAGAGTAACCGTCCACGGTATTGCACCAGTGTTACTCTCAGTGACGGTGGTCAGCTCTAAACATAGTGACTGGTGGCGAACGGAAGTCGAAAGAAGGGGGCAAACTTTTTGGAGCCACCTACTCCTTTGCATGTGACAAACTTAATAATTCTTCCGGAATGCTGCCTGCTCGGTATAACTGAGGGGTTTTATTCGGGTGTTGCTGACTTTTTTAAATCATGATGCCCTAGGCTATGTGAGAGATAGACTGAAATGGACTGCATAGTAATTGGTTACTCTGGTCTCATGGTTGTTTGTGCATCGATAGCCAACGATCGACCAAAATCCCCGCAACGGACACCACCAAGATTTGAAGCGCGAAATCGAGTACCTAGTACTAAATATAAAAACACAAAGATAGATACGAGACTGTTCGCCTGGACACAAGGTTTCTTAACGATGTATCTTCGTCTTAATACGACGCGATAACCTTGCGGCTCTCTTGTGGGATAAAGGTCTGAACTAAGCTAAAAGGTTAATGGTCATGCAAGTGCTCCGTGGCGCTGAATTTCATGGCGCTAGGAAAGCGTTTTCCAAACGAAGGACAGAGAAACCACGGATTACTATTCATATAATTAGGAGATTATACAGAAGCGGAAAGCGGGTGGACGGAACTGTCGTGAGTTAGACGTTGACGATACAAAAGCCATCGGTGTGGAAGAATATGCATGACGTCAGCGGCAAGATGTCAATGGACAAAATTAGTTGTGCAAAGAAACAGTAGAATCAAAGCCTGGAAACTGGTGTGACCGCGAAAAAGATGTCAATGGACAAAATTAGTTGTGCAAAGAAACAGTAGAATCAAAGCCTGGAAACTGGTGTAGTCGACCGCGAAAGACCGATAGTGACTAGGTTAAAACGAACCGAAACACAGTTGATGAAGCGAACACTTGGCTTATTGGTGGAGGATCGCTAAGCCAATAAAGACAGCTACTAAGGACTTTGTATGTTTAGTCGCTTTCACTCGATTTTGTTAATGTACAAGCCAAACAAAATCGAAACCCTAAATTTTTGATGCCCTAGTGACACTTAGAAAAATATTCCATACAGAGGAACTAGAACAGGATCAAAGCGTGTTAGTAAATTGCAACGTAACTTAGTCAGAGGGTGTGGAGGACTTGTATAGCCCTCTGACAAGAACACCTTTCTCGGCAGCATGAACGATCCCACGGCAAGTGTGTGAGTCAGTTCTATCGACATGAAACCCGTAGTTGGCGGAGAGGAATGGCTTGGTGTTCGGAGGTAACGTACCCTCACGGTCCTTCGAGGAGTTGATGAAGGCCGTCTCCATGTCGATTACCGGTGGGTTGCTCGTTGTGGTCTGAGGCTTGGCCGACATGGTAAGATCTCAAACGGCTGGTGCAAAAGACGCACGTTTCCCGCAAACGGGTACAATATATATCCATTCATATAAATATATACATCTGTGAGACAAGTGAGAAGATAGAAGAGCACTTTATAGAATAAACAGAGTGCTTTTATCCTCTTGAGGAGCTCATAAGCGGATGTAACCTACACGTGAAGAAACCTCTCTTTCGATTCCTGACAACGGCTCTCAATTTGAGCAAATTTGGAGGAGCATTTTCCAACACGATGACGAGAGTTTGCCCGAACTCACCAAACTAGGGTAGTCGCCTGGTCATTCATATTGCTCCAACAATGATACCCACCATACAACACCATGTTATACAAATATTCTTATCCCTTCTTCTCAGTTAATTGTGACTGTCAACAAGCGGTTTAACGTGCTTCGAGTTCATCAGATGTATTTTGGTTCTGTTTCAGCCATTTTTTATTCAAAGACGTACCGACATGAAGACGACTTCAACCAGTGGGCTGGTAATAGAAGACAATCTAAAATAACCATTTATTGCACGTTCCTGCTACTTCTGCCTCCGTGATGCCCAAAGTAGACATAAAAACGCTCTACTGAACCGTGATTCTGCAAGTTTTGCCATATATCTGCCCATGCTTTCAGGTTATTTGAGGTCTACTTAAGCTCAGAGCCTTGAAGCAGTACCACCAAACATGTCTTCAAAGTGGCTCACTAAAAAGCAGTCAGTATAGGGTGAATAGCCGAAATCCCTGATTTTTGCTCAACGATGGGTGGATTTTACCAAGTTTCTGTTGTGAGACATTCTGTTGACTGACACTTAATTTGATAGCGTAAATGTTCAAAACTGATGCACGTATTGCAGGACAAAAAGACGTAGCAACAATAAGCATAAGTAATTTCCCAAGGACATTCTTTTAAACGCTGTTTTTCATGCACCGCACAGTTAATTTAGCATTTGAATGTGGTACACATCAATAATGCGGTTCACCACGGAAGAAGAGCCTTGAGATAGGTTCCCTCAATGATTACCAGACGTCTTGCTGGATGGATAACCAAACTTGTGAACAGTTCTTAAAAGGCTTGGAGTAGGATTCGTCGACTCATTCCTCAAAGATCGATCGATGAGCCATATTTTTAGGTCCAAAAATATGAAATGAATAAGTCAAAAACGAATATTCAAGTATGCGATGAACAAGCAAATCAGTAACCCTAGGCAAAAACCATATGTATGGAGGACAAGCAACACAGTAGCCCTAGATAATTAGGTTATTGAATGGTTGCGCTGCAGACTGCCCAATCTCGGAATACAGGATTAATCTGCTGGACAGACAGGATCCGCAAGACAGTGAGACCACTGCAAGTTAACCCCCGGCTTCGAAGCTACGTCAACAAACTTCAGGGGGAGGTGTTTAGCGGGAATCCACGCGGATCCCACTATACCGCACGTCTTTAGGCGCTGCTACGACCCAGAAGCCTGGCCCGCGCGAGGTTAACCCAGAATTCGGGGCGCTCTCCGGCGCGGNCGAGATCTGATTGGTCAACAATCTGGACCCAACAGCCAGTCATGACCCAGTATTGGTCGAATGCCGGTTGCCAATGGCGCATCCAGAACGCGTCAGAAATTCCAGAAACTTATAACCGCTTACGCTATATATGCGAAGCGCTGTTCAACTGTTCCTGATTTCGTTTTGGGCGTTATTAGACCTTGTGCATCTTTGGTGGTTGTTTTGACGTGAACGCTAGCTTGGGAGGCTCAGACCGAGAACTAAGCTGAGGAAAATACCGGTACCACAATTCTTCAACTCGTACTTTCACAAGCTGAATGTGCCTAGCATTTCGAACACATTTCTGCGCATGGAAATATTTGGTCCTGGGAATGGGATACTCATGAAGTTGAACCAAGTCGTTGTTTGCTGTAGCCAATGACTGTGTTCCGAGGGGTTCGGTTTCTGACCAATTAGTTTCCCCAAATGTATCCATGGCTTCGCTTAAATCGGCACTCACTGGTTGCGGATTGTGTGAAGTTTCTTGCTTGGCTCCAGGTAACCGGAAACTGACATTTAACATTTAACTCCACACACTTGATATTTCCACATATTCTATTCTGCTAACAGTGGAGTGCCGCTTCGGCGATTAGTTTGTTACGTGGACCGTAGTCCTCGCCTCAAAACTTCAACATTTTCTAAATCTATTTTGTGTCCCGACTCTGAATATTTATCTGAAACTACAGCAGTCTTTTCGGCTAAGCGATGAATGAAGGCCTACATCTTTCAGTTTACTTGCTTGCTTGCGTCTAGCTTGCCATTGAACTAATTATATGGAGCCTTATAAGCTTAAATTACGGTTTGTAAACAACCATGTATCAGAAGATCCCGGTGTGCTTTAACTTACTGAGGATGACGGTGATAATTTTCACAATAGAGCATTGCGGCTGGACCGTATAGTAAACCTATTAAACAGCCCAATACTAACCTGTACGATTGGTGATCCGTCGCCTAGTTCCTCACATTCGCTCGTTTCACTCTGGCTGCAGCGCCATTTGTAGAAGACAGCTTGCCAAAAGTGTGCTCCCGTTTCCAACCCCAAGTGACAGCCACTCCCCATATTTATTCCCCTTGATCAGATGAACTGAAACCTCCTTGTTTTACTGAACTATTTTTATAACTCTTACGGACTTTGGTCGGACGTTGTGATTTTGCGGTTGCTCGCCGTCGATATCTGTTTGGTTGTGACGATATCGATTTTGAGGCGTAGTGATCTGCGCTGGCTGGTAATTGTACCGCCTTATTTTTGTAACCCTACGGTATCTGCAGAGGAGAATCCGTTGAGGTTTGTTGAATATGTATATTATTGTATTTGCAATAGTACCGTGATTCCAGAGTTCGGATTTCTTGGTCGTTTTCCTGGATTGGCACGCGTGACTCAAACTCAGAAAGCAGATAGCCGTAACACCGTTTACGTATTTATTGTGACATCCTTTACTAGGAAATTATGTAACCATGCAATATTTCTAGCTGTCTGTGAACATCGGCTAAAGCAAGCTTCACTTCCAAATCAATCCCATTGATAATAAATTACGAACTGTTGGCGAAAGACGAATAACCGAATTTATTCAAATGTTTGCTCACAAAAGAAGCACCAAAATATTGTTACAATAGGGGGTTGAACAAGGCAACTGCAATAGTACCACCGTGTGCGATACGGACCTTGAACCCAGTTGACGGTTCTTCCTTCGTTTTCCTCAGGATGTTTGAGGCCGCACTCGGCACAGATGCTATCATCTACTAGGAAATCTTGCAAACTTGGTATGGTGGGTGTTTCTTCAACGACTTCAGACGGAAGATCTCGCCCCGCGTCGCACACACCAACGGCTCGTCGCGGGCCAGTTTGGAAAGCTGGGAGAGTCCCCTCATCGTCTGAGCTTGAAATATCTACAATCGCAGCTTCGTCGGGAACAAGAGAGTCTCCTTGGCCCGCTGTAACAAGTCCCTCAGGAAATTCCGTCGCAAGGAGGGCAGGGGCATCCATGTTCAACAATGTAGACGGAGGCAATTGGTCGTAGTCCGCGATGCTCGTATCCGTACTTAGGTTGATGGGAGGTGGAAAAGTAAATGGGGGTGACTCTAGTGGGCCAGCCTGCTCCAAGAAACTACAATGCCACGTGGCGTACACTGCAAAATGTTCGGACTCCATCCCCTGATACGTGTTCGCACGTCTTTCAACACCATGTTCAACAAGGCGCTTGGGGTTCGCGTTCCATTTCTTGGCGCATCCAACTGCGCGAATGAAACAGCAATTGCACCGTTGTTTTTACGGGTCCAACGGGAACACACTGGCAGCTCGGTGACTTCTACATTTTGTGCCATGGCACGGTGCAGAAAATACCGTCAATGTATGTCAAACTGAGAAAAGTTCTTACATGTGCACGTTCGGGTTGCGTAGGTGATTGTCGCCGGTCGACGATCCATCATGATTCTGGCGTGCTCGTCGCTGCTCATGACTGGATGGGTTGAGCTCAAATCAGATGCCATTTTGGAAATGGCGTGGGGCATCAAACGACGGCACAATCTGCTTAATTCAGGATGGCCGATCACGAAGATTACGCCGAGACACATCGTATAGGGTTTTCTGACAATTCCATATCAAATACGTCGCGCTCATCCGTGAAACCCGTATGGCCTCCCACAGTCCAATTTTCCCGTTCAGCAGTTCTATTTTTAGGCATCCGTGCATGGCCTCGACCATGTTTTTATCGTGAATGCCATAGTTTGCAACTCGTGGCATTCTGCAGCTGGCCCACTTAGAAGCGTTCATGCGAATAAAGGAATTTATATATATGAAAAACGAAGGTCATTTAAACGAATCAGTTCCAAAAAAGCTAAATATTTCTACAATGTGGTTGTGTGCATGGCAACAAAAAAACGCGTAAATGATTGCGATGGCGGAAAACGTTTGATAACCTTCCTAATAATATGTACACCACATAATAAATGATTAGCAAAAGGAAATACACTGGCAATTGCGTTTCCGATTGCAAGCGCACCGTCAGACATAATGCAATTGACGAGAGAACCGCCACCAAAAAACTCCAGAAACGTTAGCAGAAAAGTTCGCCCGTCTGCCTCAGTCTCCTGCCAAAGAAAACTAATGGCCACAGGGAGATTTTTACGGCAGCCATCGACGATAAGCAACTGATACAAAAAATACTTGTGGTGGTTGATGGAAAACGTGCTGTCAATAAGTAAAAAATCAGGAAACCGTCTGTACAGATCGAGCATATCTAAGGTGAGGTGGATGAATTGGGTCACTCTATTGCTTCCATCCCTCAAAAAGCGGGCTCGTCCTCGTTCGTTGAAGTGTGACTCCAAGTCGAGAATGTAACCTGCACAAAGTACATATTTTTAACAGTAATTGGAATTACTTGGATCGTTCCGCCCAAAAATGTGTCGTGCGCGGATATTTCCGATATCGCTGGTTGTGAAGTATTTGCCGAACTTCGACTTCACATGGAACCGGATGTTAAAGCATCGCCAGCGGCATTCAAGCATTGGTCGAATGATTTCCAGTTCCTCAGGCAGCAGTCGACGATTATGGTTAAACCACCGAGAGGCCTCGGGACCAAGCAGCTCGTGATTGTGTACCATATTATGTTTAGTAGCCCGAAAGAAGGTTCCCAGTCTACCAACTTTAAAGAACGCCTCGCACTGTGTGTGATCAAGCAGCCGGCGTCGTTTTCCCTCGTTTGGTGGACGAGCAAGCCTTTTCCGGTGGCATTGGTATTTGATGAACGTTTTCTTACCAGAGGAGTTTGCTTTCGAGTTTCGCACGCTGTAGTACGAACTTGATATTCGCCCGAACTGCTTAATGCAGTGCACCAATTCATGAACGTTGCTGAATAGGCGGCTGCCCAGGTGACTGAAGAACAGGGGGTGACGTCCATAGTGTACACTTCAGCAGAAACGGGGGCATTGCAACGACCGATTGCGACGAGGAAGCCATGACGAGTGTGCCTCGACGCGCTGCACAGCCTATTTTATGGAACAACTCAATCAATGAAAGGGGTGAACCAGCATTTTTCTTCGATGAATGTGTACTACTGAAAGCTCTCATAGTAGTGTAAACTTTACGATGAGTGGCGTATTCTGTCAGGAACGAAAAATCAGATGTTGGAGATAGTGATATTCGTATTTTCCAGCAATATTGTTGAGATTCATGACAAATTCCAGCTACTGAGAGTGATTATTTCCGGAGGTAAATGTGTAGCCGTGTTGGTATTTTATATAAGCATGTGTAAAATTTCTGCATTATCTGCTGAGTAGTTGTGTACGTCCTATAATGTGGTCATCAAATCGTCTTCCAGCATTATACCGACCGCTAGGTGAGCTCCCCGACGAGCAGTGTCGGGCTGAAAATCGCCGGGAAATATCCGATCGATTACGTCTGACGATTATAAAGCATGCACACGTTATTCGATAATTAATCTGAGTGGAATTTGCGTTTTACATTTTACAGATTTCATCCTCCATTTAAATAACACTCTGAAGTGTTGAAATATGGCAACAGTTGATTTTGTGCATTATCTCATAAACCGGTAACCACATGCGAATCGGCCCAGGGCCATAACCTTGAGACTTAGCTCACTCAAACAAAATACTATGTGCAGTGGATCACTGAAATGTGCAGCCCGGTTGGACCGACACTCCGCAAAAGTTGCACATTCGAAACCCTCATTGTTTCCATGACATTAATTTCGGTGCACTTCTAGTGACTGGTTAAGAAATTTATATATCACTTTTGATAGCTACAAGGCTATAAGCCTGGCTAGCGTGCCGTACAAGGTGATGGAGCGCATTCTGAAGCGAACAATACTAGATAACCTAATTCCCAGATTACCTTAATTCCAACATGGGTTTCATCCATTTCGTTCTTGCGTGACGAACCTGCTTATATTTATGGACGGCCTAACCCAAGCCAGGGACAATGGACCCAATTCGGATGCCATATTTTGTAACCTCTCAAAAGGACTTGATCAAGTCCAAAACGTTCCGCTGCTTCATAAACTCGAGTCTCACGGGATTCAATAGAAAATCCCGCAGTGGCTCAAGGCATTCTCGTCAGACAGATCATTCCGTTTGAAAGTAGGTTCAGCCTACTCTTCTCCGGCGCCGGTCTGCATTGGAGATCATCGAGGCTCCGTTTTGGGACCACTGCCATTTCTGATATACGTCAATGAACTTCCAGATGATTTAAAAGTCCATGTCTACTTTTCGCGGATGACCTGAAATCCTAGATATCCAATGCCAGTGCCCTCCACGTAGATGTAGACGCTGCGAAGGAGTGGTCGTTCGACGGGCACCTTCCTCTGATTGACGAAAACTGCTTCCATACGCCACATGGAAGGACTCAACCAATTCTTTCGTCAGCATGGTGAGAAAGAACCAGGAGACATCCCGAGAAACGAGGCCAAAAAGGATTTGAGTACCTGGCTATCTTCAAACATGTTTTTCTAACTCCACCCTGAGAAAAGCACTCGCCGTTCGACGCACCTTCTCTCGCATTACTTGTGCGGACTTTGAAATGTTCTATGGGACCCAGGTCAGGCCGCTCCTTGAATATGCCAACCAAGTTGTCCACTCAAGACACACAAAGAATGTAACCTTCATTGAGCGCGTCCAGTGAGCTGCCACTAAAATAGTTGCCGGCCTTAAGTCCGTGGACTACGAAACGCGTCTAGCGGTGCCTAAACTTTTCCCAATGGAGTATCGCCGCCTCCGAGGAGACTCAATTCTTACATTTGCCCTGTTTTAACAAGCCTTCGCCAGCTGGCTTTTCACCATAGACCCAGCGATTACACGGCGGGGACGTGATAAGACGGTTTTCAAGCTGACAGCGTACATTTTCATCAGGCAAATGTGTCCTCATTCGGGTAGTGGCCGCTGGGAATAACCTTCCGACGGTTGACCGTGCTTCTTCTGGAACCCAATTCGGAACATTATGAGGCACCAATTTACGCGAGTTCTTCCGCTGGAAAGCATGCTTCCCCGCACCAAATATTTAAAGGGCAGTGCTTTGTCGTTTTCCAGTTGTGCCTCTCCGGTAAACGACAACCGCTGGAGGACAAGTGCAAATCGCCCAGGAAACTTGGGCGAAAGCATCGATCTTGTTATTCATTCGGTGAATCCGTGAAACCTAGCTGCGCTCTGGCCAGGAAACTTGGGCGAAAGCATCGATCTTGTGTATCAATCCGTGAATCCGTGAAACCTAGCCTGCGCTCTGGTTTCTCCAGTTTGCAAACATAAGTTCCACATGTACATGAGGTTGCGCCTTTGAAAACTGATCAGGATGTGGTTGTTACGGAGCCTCTGATGTTTAGAGAGTAAAAAATCGACGTGTTTTAACCCAGCTCCTATCTAGATCCTCCCAAGCGAGAGCTATTAACAGAATCGTTAAGGGATACATACCCAGGAATCACCGATACGGAAATTCCTGCAGCATATATGAACCCAATGCGGAAATACGCTCACAGTTTCTGCAGATTTTAGCACCAGGGTACAGATTCTGTGTGGGGATGGAACAAGTTTCCTCACCCAGTCCGCACCCGAGTGCGGATTTGGTGCAGATGTTTCCGCGACTGGGTGCGACAAATCCGTACTCTTCATCGGAATTTCCGCACCCAGTCCGCACTTAGCTAACGTTGTTTGGAGCGCAAAATAAGCCCACTATATGCATTAATTTTCCCCTTAGTATAATTCGCTAACTAATTAAACATGAATCTCCGTGCCGTGATAACCCATCTGCACCCACACATTTTCTCATCATTTTACCTTCCTGTATATAAGAATAAGTGTTCTCAAGTACAGATTTCAATACAAATTTCGGACTTTCTGTCCCTCGTTTTCCAGCCAGCGATGCAAGATCCCCTTAATTTCCGTAGATTGATGTTTGGAAGCTTCCCAACTGTCATTTTGTAATAACTGTCCCTCGTTTTCCAGCCAGCGATGCAAGATCCCCTTAATTTCCGTAGATTGATGTTTGGAAGCTTCCCAACTGTCATGTTTGTAATAAGAAACATAAAAAGATAGTGAATTTCATCCAGCTACTTGTTCACTTAACTAAGTATAAAATAATTATTAGATACTTACAAAAGGCACTTTGGCCAGTCTGATTAACCCGAGGTCTCTCTTTTTGTTTATACCACACTCATTAAGTAGTGCGGCGAGTTTTGATGCCAACCTTAGTGTGGGTGTGCTGGTTAAATGCGGCTGTACATCGCCATCCTCAGGCAATGGCCACCTTTGGGCCTTTGTTGTGACTACAAGAAATGCTTGCCAGCTGAGCATAAAGCGAACTATCTCTGTGGTGTTTTTCATACCTCCGGATCTCATCAGTAAGTGACACAGGTAGAAGGGGTCCACTGAGCACCCGAGAACTGCTTGCGGGTACTAAAGCATCCATGTTTGTATGCAGTCTCTGGAGCAACGAGTGAATCCGCTCCTAATTCTTTATAACAGTTTATGGACACTTCGGTAGGGTACCCCTCACGAGTTAACATATAAAATACTTGTCGTGCATGAGGGCCAAAGGACTGAATCAATTGGTGCGAACCGCCATTCATTCACTATGGCAAAAGAGTTGTCCTCGAAAGTCAAAAAAACATGAATTGCTGAAAAACATGCTCCAAATGTGAGGTTCCAGAGAAGAATGCCCAGATGCACATAAAAGCTTGGAAGGAATAAGACGATATCAGCACAAGCATATGTGATTATTTCGTGAAATATTGGGTAGTTCAAGTGACAGGTACATACACTTACCGAGAACCAGCGGCAAGAGCAATGACTTATCAATAAGTTTATGAAAATGGGGAAGTAAATGCGACTTTCTCTGTAGGAAGGTAGTTTATTGACAGATGCAAATAACCGAGTTTACTGCAAGTCAGTGCACTGAAAACTAAAAGTTCCAATGTTTTCATCACGTCGGTGCAAAATGGGAGATGTGTTTTGGGTGTCTGAGACTCAATAGTGTCCCTAGGAAAATCCACCATGACAGCGGGTCTACGTCGGACAAAAGGCAGTAGTCAGGAAATTTCCAAAAGTAAAGACACCCCTATTCACAAACTTGTGACATCCGCTCGTGGCTGATGGTCTCATATCCTCGAAAAATATTCCTGCTTCGACCGCATCCAATTCCACGCGGTCGGCCAGTCGGCGGTACAGCTGAACAGCCAGTGGTTCCGGCCCATGTATGAAATGCCTCAAATGCCCAAGCCCTGATTTTATCGAGAAAACAGGAAAAAACGATCCAAGCAACCGTAGAGCTTGATGAAATTATACAAATAAGGGGACAATATACGTTGCAGACTAAACGCTTGGGTCAGCAAACTTTGAAACAGCAACCTTAGAAACGTCTGTTGAAAAATCAGCATAATTCTGTGAGAAAAAATGAACAACCTATAAAAGTAGTTACAGAAAAATGCGCGAAGCGTTCGTGAACGTCAGGACGTAAACTATGTTGTAAAATATCGGACCTATGCACAGAAGAAGATATCATAGCACCTGCACTTAGGACCACACTATGATGCTCTACTTGTACCATTCAGCAGGTTTCAGGACTCCAAAGTAAGCCTTACCTTGTTTCCGATCGGCAAAGCTTGGAGTAAGATGAGGATTTTTTGCACCAAACCCAAACACACATACTGTGCATGCACCCTAGTGTGAAACCGTCAGTCATGGAAAAATTCAACTCCATCCGACTTCGACCTGCATGGTGCCTTGCTTGCCTTCGGATCCGGAAATCAGAGCCACGACGTATGGACACCGTACACGAGGGAATAGTCATGCGTGTGCCGATGTGCACACATTTCTGTGTGCAATAATCACAGCCATAATATCCTGTAAGTCGCCCCACCCGCTCCAAAAATTCCCCAGCAGGACCCTCACAAATAAAACATACAAGACGGACGGTGTAAATGCGCTGAACATCGGAGACGCCGTTTAGCGACACGTCCGTCAACTCAGTGGTTTTGTTAGACATCAACTGTTGGGTATCATTCGGTTTGTTCTTAACACAGTATATCCGAATGACGAAGGTGACGAAGAACAGTGGAAATTATGCGGGTGGGTATGGGCTACACGTAGGTACGCGAGTTATGGTGGGTTCTAATATCAATAACTTCTATTTGAATATCGGATTTGTCACTCTAGGACGCATCTCGCGGAGTTACCGCAATAAACCTGCTTTCGGCCTACAGTGCATGCACATCCTACCGGCCTTCTGACGCACGTGGCACTGACGGGGAGTGTTAATTACGAGGGAGAGAAACGAGGTTTTGCAGCCACAGTTAATCATATTATTATTATTTCTTATCATGTACGGTGTTGGCATAAAAATGCATTATTGTAATTGATTTTCAGAAATCCGCTCTGACTTTTTTGTTCGCCTGCAGCAGTGTTTCACTAAATGACCATAGACGCCAAACACATTTCCTGGATAACCGCGAACCTACGTTGCAGCTGTCCCTGATTTTCCGCGGTTTTTCATCGAGGGGAATAGTAAGTCATGACTGCTGACATATATGAAAGCAGTATCCATTCAACAGTGATTTTCTCATTTCTAGGTAATCGCTTAACTGCAAAATAAAGCGCGCTAGATAGTAAGCCTTAAAAGCAACCACTTAGTTTGATTAACACACGCGACTTCGATTGCAAAACACGCTTTGAACGTGCTTTCAAACGACTGATGTTCTAAGTGGGTGGACAACGAAGGACGACAACGATGGAAAAAGGAGGACAGAATACTATTCAGCCTAGTTTTGTAGGCATTTTTTAAGGCTGTGTGACTTCAATTAATGTCCCCTTAAGTACCGTAAATCGTTTGCTAATATCACTCCACCATAAGCTTCTGGGACTTCTCAAATTAGAGAAGCTCTCCATGGGAATACATCTACCTGGTTATGGAGAACAGTCTTCCCCGGGTGCTGCTTGCTGGCTTGAACAGGGTATATGACATGGCGCGAATTATACGTGCCCGTCTGTCGGCTTATTTTCCGCACAAATGCCGGGAAATTACGCTGTACAGAAAGCACAAATCGCTAAGGCTTATCAGCTTTTGTTTTACTTTGGTGCGACTGTGTCTAAGGACACTCTTCTTCATGAACTTCATTGAATTGTATAGAATTATTTATACCTGTGCATCCTATGTCCCATGGTCGCTATTATGTTGCTCACCTTGATTTTTCAAAACCATTATTGCTGGAATTTTCAGCAAGTTCCGGAAGCTGTATGGGCAAAGATGGTGCCTGACGATTTCTTGTCTAATGACACTGAATGATTTCGCAGCTTTCTTTTTTTGGGTCGTACTTGTTCGCTTATAAGCGGATGGCACCAAGTCCCACCTATCCTGTTAAGCATATTTTCAGACACCTGCACGAGTCAGAGCCATAACTCAGACGCCTCACTCAAGGATGCCGGTTGCAACATCGGATTCTCCTAAAACGTTTCACGAAACAAAAATCGCTTCGCCTACATTGGTTAAGTTTCCCTCTCTACGATTCTACCAGATACCGTTGTACTGGATTATGACATTTTCACGCATTGTAACAGGAGCATAATATCCGGACACGGCCGGCTACACAATAACGTATGTCTAGATGTGCCCCCCGCCTTACCGATGTACACCTATCACGCCAGTTTTGTTGTACTGAAATTTTTAATGGCCAGGAAATTGTTACCCCTTGCAAGAAGCCATCTCATCTCATTTGTGCGGTACAAGTTTACAATGCTTCCACACGATGAACCTGATTTCATCGGACTGAATCGAACTGACGGTAAGAAATGCATTTGTCGTTTATATATGTATATATATTTTTTGTATCCTTGTATTCCGTTCTTTAGGAGCTCTGCGTAATCGGGTAATGATGACATCTGATCCACGCTACTGAACCATCTCCATTAGCGTCCTGAACGTTGATATGCAGCAACGTGTAAAAGTATAGTTACCCGGCCTGAATTCGGCTCCAACGATTTGCAAGCCTCCTCATGTGGTCACCGGTATAGGTCACAGTTATATGACTGTACCTCTCACAGAATGACACAGTACTGCTCCACACTTCCTCACTCCACGTAGTAGGGTGACCTCATCTCTGAAATCACCACTCACAAATACGCGGATTCACAAATGGATACGGTGAACCAAGGTTTTGACAAAGGTTCGCACAGCGCCTTCGTTCAAGCTAATAACGGATGTGGGACTGTTTTTTTAAGCTATGAGCGCGGGCCACCAAGCTTGTCAGCAGGAGGATTAAATAATGGCATCCCAAGATGTTTTGCACTGGCTATTTGATGCAGCATGAACAACCGTCGTAGGAAGGTTGCTACATGCACCAACTGTCTGAAATGAGAAAAAAGTGTAGCGTAAAGAAAGTGAGCTTCCTGAGCTTGAAATTCTCCTTACAGTTCCTTTGTCGCGTTTTATTTAAGTCAACGGTAAATATCCTTGTGGTCAAACATTGTTCAGGCAAGGCATACGGGCTAAAAGCATGTAACCACTTTTATGGCAGTTCACTGGACATGCTCCGTGGAAGCATTCTGTGTACAGAGCCAGTTTGACAAATTCATTAGGCGGTTCCACGTGTAGAGCAGCCGGAAGTCCATGTGAGTAATATAGGGGAATGTGCGCCGAATCATCTGTAGAACGGCGAACGCCTCTTGGGCCGATTTTGTATGGTGCAGTGAGGAGGATCTGTTTCGACTGTTTCAATCACTGTAACGTGGGTAAGTCTACGTAGTACGTTGATAGACAAAAGGCACACAATGTTAGCTACGAAATGGCGGAACCCAGAAGCCTAACTGGCACGGCTCACGAGTAGGAAGTGAGAACAAACACAATGCAGGAAAACGTGTATTCGACCGCCAAAACCGGGAGCGGTATTGCACAAAGGTCAAACAAGATGATATGCAAAAAGTCGACTCAATCAACGGGTTAGGCTGGGTCTTCTGGCCAAAGGGGTTTGAGCTGCCTTGGACCCGCAGCTGGTGCTTTGTGACGTTACAATACCTAAACTCGTCTTGATATTTATCCTTGCATTGCCTTCTGATCCATTCTAATAATACACGACAAGTGCGTTCACTGAGTCTCCTACAGATGACATACGGACGCACTTCCCGACGTTCCGGAGAAGGCGCCAGTCCGGTGACGTCTGATTTGCGGTACTGATATCCATTTGGAGTTCCCAGGTGTTGGAAATACAGGATCTCAAGTCGTCCGCAAAATTTGACCTGGACTTGAAAGAACAACCGGAAGGTCGTTAATGTAGATCAGAAAAAGAGGTGGTCCCAGACTAGGACTCTAAGGGACTACGTTAGGTGCCGGTGCTGGAGGACAATAGGTTGAGCCTTCTTTTGCTTACAATTTTCTATCTGACAGAGGGCCTTATTTCCGCGTGGGATGTCTCACTGCGTCCCATAAGGCAGCGAATTCCACTGGAGTTGATCAACTGCCCTTGAGAAGTTGAAAAATATGTCGTCGAGTTTGAATCTTTTGTCCCGAATTGTGTTTCAGCTGTCTGTAAACACGAGCACCTTCGTCACGCAAGAAACCCTTTGCGAGTGAGGATACCAGTGAGGATGTCAAGTTGTTAGTGGTAAAATGAAAAAGATGGCCCGCTCAGAATGTGTCCCACCGCTTTGCACGGTACGCCAGTAAAATTATTGGGCTTGTAGCCAGCGGGAGACAATCGGTCACCTGTTTTGCGGATTGGCGTAAAAATCGCCTCGTTTAAATCAAAGGAAAGGTTGCCTTAGTTGAGCGCTGACGAAAATCAAAGGACCTTCAAGGTCCTTGGATGAACCCTGTCTGGCCCCAACGCTCTGAATAGGTTCACTTTTTGAAAAGGTTGAAGAAAGGTCTCCTCCATGTAGAGCGATTCTGTTGCAGGCTCCTCATAGTCTTTACAAGGCCAAACATGGGGGAGTTGCTGGGGCAGAATACGGGCCGACATATTGTTCTCGGTAGGCTCGAGATACCAACTGCTCTCGGGGATGTACGCATACAATGATATGTACGGGGTTCCCAAACCTCCACTATCATGATAGAAGGCCACTGCCCGGAGACTTCACCAGCGCCATTTGTTAACTGAAGCCGACAGTGGTGCCTCGCTGACTGGCGACCACTGCTCTTACATTTACTCTATCTCCTGAATTACTGCTCAACCCAACTCGCGCAACGAATTTCAGTTAAAGTAGCTCATCATCTCGGTCGCCCCACGACGCTCATTAATTATATGTTTGATTTCCCTGACCACATCAACTCTGTGTGCTTATACC
>NW_008751738.1:1589903-1593195 GCF_000715545.1 Opisthorchis viverrini
GTTCAGTGTGTGCTCTCCACAAAGTCAGTAATTTCCTGTGCAGTTTTTTCCAAGTGTTGTCACCAACTCACTCTTCCAAGGAAGTTTTACGCTCATCTCCACTACAACAGCGACACCAGTAAGCCGCACGTTATAACTTGATTCTGATATTCCTGTTACCATTTGTCCACATTCTTGATTCTTCCACTTCATCATGCCCACTTACGCCTTTTGTGGCTCTGGCCATAAGCTCAACAGTCCAGGGTCATGTGGTCCAAGCCGTGCATTAGCCGCACAATGCACCTCTGAGACCCAGGAATTGCCTTGATGGAGCTCAAAAGATTAGACTGACCTCAAAGATCAGCACACAGTGATCACTATATATCAGTGAAGATTTAACTAACGTTTGATCCATGAACTATTTCTCATTGCTGATAACCAAATCCAGTGGTAATGGTAGTTGGCCCGCGCGGGATCTGTTTGGTGTGGCGACTTGCTGAGTTCAAGCGCTTTGTTGAACGACTTGGTCGGCGGCGCTGCAAAATCCCACCAGACCTGGTGAGCTGAGGCTCCGTTGAGGGGGCGTTGTGAGCGTGGAACTCACCGGCCAGAAAGAAGTGTGAATTTATTGCTGGGGTAGAGTTGTTCAAGGATTTACGTGAGGAACTGGCCATGTTTCGGTGGACTTGAAGAATAATGGTATGTGGAGAAGAGAATCGTTTCAACGCAGCCGGATTTGAATCCACAGTGCTCGAAGCTCCTCATTTTTGCTACTGCCATCTAAACACAACAGTCGCTTAATTTACTGCCTGTGACAAATTTTAGAGCACGTTTATCCCCTCAAGTGGTCTTCCTACCCACTGTGCGTGCTAGCCAGACACCCATTCTCATTGACTTATCAGAAACCTGGTATGTGGCTTTTTCGGGTTAAAATTCATCACCGGTCTTATAAATTTTCCACCCCATGCACAAATCTACCGCTTGCTGTGGCTCGGACAACGCACTATACGGCCGGTACAAATTTCTCGTTCAGCCCGCAAGACTTCGCTCGCAGCTAAGCCTGCTTAGCCCGTCTGCTTGCTCGTCTCCCTCTCGCACTCGTTTACCAGATGAGCCAGTTCAAAAATCCGTTCTTCCATTTTACCCCATTCCTGCAAACCACTAGACTCCAACAAACGCACCTCATCTGCTTCAAGTTGCAAATCTATTAGAACACAAGATGCACCATGGACAGGCAATCAATGTATGTTAATAACGATATCACTGGTTTTGTTACTGGTTCAGTGGTTCTTCTGAAAAATGGCAACACTAGCTTCATTAACCACGCTGAGCTCTCAGCGGACCCTGTAACACCAGGCACTGCATGTCGGCTTTGTTATCCAGAACTCTCAGGCCACTCATAGTAATCCCAGATACGTTCACTGATACCAACGTCTTCACCACAGAGCCCACCGACAAACCAGGTCTGACGGCGCAACAGTACCCACCGTCCACCGGCAGCTGGTTATACTTTCGCCCTCGTACTCCAGGCCTAGCGGGCAGGCTTCGCTTGAGTGCTTAGCACACGCATATAAACACACTTACGGTCAAACTGTAAGCACTTCCTTAGGTTCTGAATCTTCGCTCCAGATCCGGGTTTCTCGCCATTTATTCAAAACTTTTCCCCAGCTTTTACTGAATTGCCTGTGCTCTCCACTGTTATTCTGGTTCTACACAGTATCTGCATTTTAACCTACCCACAAATTTTGGCCAATAACTCTGGACTCTCCTCGAAACAAATGTGCTTCAGCACTGTAGAATACCTGAGTATCCCAGCCCAAATGCAGCGGACCCTGTAACACCAGGCACTGCATGTCGGCTTTGTTATCCAGAACTCTCAGGCCACTCATAGTAATCCCAGATACGTTCACTGATACCAACGTCTTCACCACAGAGCCCACCGACAAACCAGGTCTGACGGCGCAACAGTACCCACCGTCCACCGGCAGCTGGTTATACTTTCGCCCTCGTACTCCAGGCCTAGCGGGCAGGCTTCGCTTGAGTGCTTAGCACACGCATATAAACACACTTACGGTCAAACTGTAAGCACTTCCTTAGGTTCTGAATCTTCGCTCCAGATCCGGGTTTCTCGCCATTTATTCAAAACTTTTCCCCAGCTTTTACTGAATTGCCTGTGCTCTCCACTGTTATTCTGGTTCTACACAGTATCTGCATTTTAACCTACCCACAAATTTTGGCCAATAACTCTGGACTCTCCTCGAAACAAATGTGCTTCAGCACTGTAGAATACCTGAGTATCCCGGGAAGCCCAAATGAGTGACCAGCGAAATCATAGGCCAAAAATTACGAAATTAATCAATGAAATGCGGCAATACATGAACAAAATATCGAAATGAAAAGCACACAATACTCAAATTATGAGAATTCTTTTCTGGCTGTTGCACGAATTGGTGCAAACCCAAAGAGCGCCCGGTAGGAACGGTAGTCTGGTGTCAATCACCGAAAAACTTACACGCAAAGCGCGTGGAACGCAAGTGATCGAAAAGTGAGTGGGGAAAGTTCGTCTTAATTGATTCGACGTGTTAAGGGTCAAAAGTTCGTGACACATTGCGGTTGAATATTGAACACATGAAGTGGAGGCAGAAAACAGTGCGTTCAAGAAAGGTGGGTTTGGTCAAGAGAACACAACATTTTAGCATGGCGGATTTCATCTTACCCTACACCGAACATTTTTAATCATCTCTAAGTCGGCAACCATGGCCAACAAAATAAAATAAATTGTACAAACTCCTTAAGTTCTCGCAATGATCATTACCTTCAGTTTGACGACATATTCTAAGAATGGTTTGATAATAAGTATTCTATCAACCCAGTTTCGGTCTCCCGTGGGTCGCAACTGTGAAAAATGCTACCTCAACTTCTCGCAAATTTCGCTCTCCCCGTTTCCCTAATACCGCCGTGTTTAGAAAATAATGAACTGATCGTGCAAGTATGGCACAACCATAAGGTGAATGACCTGATGCCTAGATTTGTCACTCTTTCTGCCAATCTAGACAGCTGCGAAATGCTTTATCCGTGCCATGTGCACAGAGAGCACACTAACCGCTGTTCATATGTCACACCTCTAGAAAAGGCCTTCAAGCAAAGCCGGGTGTTACAAATCTGTGCGCTACCTCAGGCAAATTACCAGTTGAACCCTTCCCAGACATGTCCTTCCAAAATGACGATGCTCGTCTTGCTCTGTGAGGAGTTGCGTCTCTATAATAAAGCGCAAACACAGGGGTAATTCAGCTGCCCCTCTTTCCATGACCCT
>NW_008751738.1:1593293-1598395 GCF_000715545.1 Opisthorchis viverrini
GTAATTCAGCTGCCACTCTTTCCATGACCCTCATACCTAGCCCATACTTGCATATTTCGAATCCGTATTACTCCGGGCAAGTATGCGAGCGGTGCAAACACTCTCGTCTGACTAATAGATCCAAAAATAAATCTTTTCAACTTCCACACAGTAACAGGCCTCGATTCACAATGGTTTTGTTCGTCTACGTTACACACTCTACTCTACAACCCCCTGTATCTGCTATTGTTAATGGTGGAGGATAGTTCTTCCCTACTTAGTAGATTATCTCGAAACCGTGTGCTGCCACCATTTATAAGCACTTCGCCCCCTCATGATTCCTCTGTGGAAGTAGCGTGCTTCAACTGTTACGATTCCAGGACTCTCCAGTGTGCAGGAGTTCATAATCTTTTACAGAGAAAAGAAACAAAGAGCTATTTTCAGGTCGATTGTGCATTTTATTCGATCTTAGCCACATTGCGCAAGAATAAGATAAATGTTGGGTACACGTTACCGGCAGATCTCCTACTTTCCGTATCAGAAAAACTGGTTTCAACGCATGAACTGCACTTCCAGCACACAAATGAACTATGTAACACAGCGTTTTCGTTTCATGTATTGGCAAACTTCCAACGGAGGTTACTAAATAGCGCATTTAGCACCGATAGTGAGCTAGAAAAACGGCAGATATGCTTGTTTAGTAAGTTTTTGGTGGAGGATCTTAGGGCTTCCCTCGGCTTCACGAAAGTTGTATATATGTGAGGAAAGCTACGTGCAGAATGCACGTGTTTTACTGGTTTCAAAAACTTAAAATTTTACCCATCGTTTTCGGCTCAGAGAATAAAGTTGACACAGCAAGGTTTATCACATCTGCCTAGTTGAAATACTTCTGAGCCATACGTATCCCTGGAAAATGAACGGTTGGTCCCGGAATGTAGGCTCTCCGCACGTATAAAGAACGGAAAATCGATGTGGATGTTTCTTGGACAGTATCAGCAAACGGGTTTGACCTATAGACCCTGCTTTTGCAAAGTATTTGCGGATGGTAAGTGGCTATCTGTTGTGCTGTTTGAAGGTTCGTCTCATACCCTCGGGCTATGTGTCACCAATAAAAAATGTGACCAGCTCATATCCCACTTTTGGTCGTTGTTCGCATTTTAAACATCTGTTCACTATTGTACCGGAAGCTCCCAGAGACATCTGTAGCCTAGCGTGTTGGAGGTCGCACGGATGCGCGGTCAACACTTCTTTTGTTGTTCCATCTCTGATATACTAAATGCTAAAAGTAATGGGAACGGGCGAGCCAAAAGAGGCGTTGGTTGTACATATACTTTCAATAAGAAACGGGAGATTCGTGAAAGCTCCAATGTTTACACGATCGTGATTATGAAATTCGTTCACGAAGGGCAGTGTTTAAGATGCGTAAGCGGACTCTGGCTGTATCAATAATTCTTTTGTTATTAACGAAAAACTCGAAGCACTCGCAGCTGAATTTCTCATAGATGATATTCTTCAATTGGATGTCCTTTCCAAAAGCCGTCCATGTTTCTTTTGGTTGGATGTTTGAGACACAGTGGTATTTTGCTTCTAGGAACAGTACATGTAAGCTATATGAAAAATCCTCGACGGCCCGCAACCAGTTCAAACCTTCTTTGGGCTCATCAGGTGGGCGGAAACTCTGAGCCTTAAATAGATTTCTGCTCTCCGTGAACCAAAATTAGGCGCAGTTTGTGATCCGAATTAGTCTTAACGGGAGACTCTGTCAATGCGCCTGGTGAGATGAAAAACGGGCAGAAACAGTCGTAAGCTTTTGAAGAAATTTAAGCGATATTTTGGGTAGCGTTCCTTCAATATTTTGAGAGTGTTCCAACGGTAAAACTTTGACACGGACAAAACGTGTAGGATCCTTGCTCAGGTTGGTTGTGATGACGCCGTGCTTGGATAGTAGTGAATGTATGGCGGCATGCTGGTGAGCTTGGCTTTGATAGTGGCACCTTTCGTTACCTGCATATTTTGTCAGGGCGGTAAGCAAAATTGTTCCATACAAACTGATGTATATCTGGTACCTTAGCGGACTATTAAAAATGCTGAGTTGGCCTTCAGGAAGGTGGTTTTTGCTGCCATAATCTGGTCTTTTGCACATGTAGGTTGAAACTTGGTAAGTGCCCGATGCGGAAGATTTCAATCCATGTCCTAAACGGCTACATCAGAGAATGGTCGGTTCGATGCCAAATTTCCGACATCCTTAACTGCGTTGAGGCGTGTCCTCAACTGAGGTTTCAAGCCATGCGAATTTGCATAGGTCAGAGGTGGCTACAGGGCAGAATAGAGAAGAGGTACACGGTGAACTATTGGTCACTATTTCATGGTTAATTGTGCTAAAGAGCTTTCAGACGCGCTAAACGGATCCCGCCTATCAGAGCTTCATCAGTTTATGTGGCTGTCGTGCGCACACTACGAAACTGTTTTGCAGGTTGCGTCAAACACTGTTTGTCTAGTATTAGGGCCTACATCATGAGTCTGCAACATAAATTACTAACGGCATTTGTATGGCCTGTGTTTAACAAGAAAACCATTGCGTAATTGCATTGAAAAGCGTGCGTGCGTGCGCCGTGACGTTTAGACATCAAATACGATGATTACTGTTCGAAGCTCCTAAAGGCACACCGTCTGAAGCCCACAAGCACATACACTTACGTGGTCAGAACCCCCGTTACCTAAAATAGCAAGAAACGGCTAGCTAACTCAATGTGCAGTATTTACATTCCTTTCTTCGAGGAATATGGGGCGTTTTCAATCATAGTTTCGGCATTCTAAGGCCAAACTTGGAGTTAAAGACTGCTTTTGAAGGCTGATAGGAGTCGCCGAAAGCCAACGTCATTGCAGTTCCACGGGCAACCGACGAATAACGCCAGAAATAGCCTGATACTAAAAACATCAGTAGGTGATAAATGGAAAATGGATGCTTTAATGCACTGTCCGCTCATGTGCGCCAGTCAATTTGTCTTCCTGCGGCTACTGTACTTGTGGAATTTTGTGCTGGAAATAATCTGCAGAGTTTCGAATATTGCTACATAGTCTTCAGGAATCTGATAATACCTCAGCCGTTGTACGTTTAGAGTTGCACAGCAGCTGAAAATTGAATGAGTATTAGCGCCACATTATTAATATTATTATTTTCGGTGGTAGTGGTAGCAATTTACGAACTGTTTCACAACACTTTCAGGCTGTGTAGTGTCCAGTTTCTTTCAAGAAGAAACAGACCTTCCGGTTTATTTGCATAACTACGATTGGTGAACAAACAGGTTGTGAAAACAGCAACGGCATAGTTAGCTTGACGTAATGACAGTGTGTTATAATTAGGAAATGTTTTTGGTGAAACGAAGTAAGAAGTTACCCATCGTTAATTGAAAAAATCAACTGGTTTGTAAGACAGTTTTGCATGCATCCACCGTCCATGCATCTTCCATCCGTTCATGTTCCCAAGTAGTACCATAGTCTGCGAGGTAGAACAAAGCGAAAATTGATCGGAATATTGAGACTCCTGGTTTGTAAGACAGTTTTGCATGCATCCACCGTCCATGCATCTTCCATCCGTTCATGTTCCCAAGTAGTACCATAGTCTGCGAGGTAGAACAAAGCGAAAATTGATCGGAATAATTGAGACTCCGGTGCATAAATTCTCACCAAGTTCAAATCCAGAGCATTCAAAGTTAACTCGTACACGGGCTGGCGCGGATCCTTAGAAGCATGCCCACAATTTCTGTGAACGAAGAAACTTCAGCATGCATTTTTAGCGTCTCTCGGTATTTATTCGAGACATTATAATCTCTCCATACATTCGCAGTTTTATCAGAGTTTGTTTAAACTTATTCAAGATCCACTGTTTGCTTGCAATTCATGATACTAGTGGCTGCCACGGCTTAGCGCGATCTGTCCTTGAAAGCGGCGAAATAATTTGTGAACAAGTTGAATCCTCCACATTCTTCTCTTCCATTGGGTTTGAAAATGCTCTGAAGAGGCACATGAATAATGATTCCGTCGCAGTTGTCCGTGCGTGACAAGTCATGGACGCAACGGGCAGTTAAACTTTTCAGCATTTTGTGTTTATGCTTAATTGTTGAACGGTGCCTACATACGAAGTGGCGGTATTTGAGGAAATCAAAAGTCTTCCTACGTAAAGAAACAGCTATATGCAGCTAACAACTGAAATACCGGATTCCTGCGAAATTCTCCAATTCAGAACCCCCACAGTTTTAGTGAAATTGATTTCAGTTTGCGTCCAATGATCTGTCAGGCCATCATGTTCTAACACTTCACCAAATAAGATCTGCTGTTGTGAAAGCTAAGTAGGCTGGGCTTGCTGTGTGGTTTTGATGCAGAAAACCCAAACACATGGGGCTTTTGTTCAAAATGCACATAAACAAGTAGCCACTAGTGTGTTTCTTTTGGGAGACAGTTCATGCGCAAATACACCCAGCATTTCAATGAAGGCTTTGGCCTAGGTTCTCATGAGATATTGTGTGGGCTATGTCGGCGGTACTAGAGGTCCAAATGTTTTATTGGTGTGGACAAGTAACATGTCCTCTGAATACTGAGTACGCGCAAGATTTTAACGCTGGTCATCAGTAGTATATACGAATTCTTTCTCAGTTGCGTAATGCAAGATGATTCCATATCTATTGGCGAGTGTGGTTGTGCAAGAGTTGGTAGTATACAACCAATAAAGACGACTGCTCGTCAAAAAGAGTGTTAGAACGTAAACAGGTAGACCTAGATATTTTTTTCTCGTCATAGTGCTACTAAGTGACTGCGCATAGCTGCAATACTAAGGTGCATACTATCTCACCCATTAAGTGCATGCGATATTATAGAGCTGTTACGTACAGTTCCTCAGAGTCTCTCTCTCTTGCCGTTACGTCCCAATAGTGATCAATAAAGGTTGTCTGCAATCTGATTTGTTACTGAATAGTATATTCTACACTGAAATCGTTGTCGCATTGTCATGGGTCTTACCGTGTTTTAGCGCGACGCAATCACTACTTTCCTCACGTTCAAACTAAACGAATGTATCTGAAATCCCCGTCGTTTAGCTCTGCTGCGTAGTTGATATATATATATAT
>NW_008751738.1:1602734-1612716 GCF_000715545.1 Opisthorchis viverrini
ATATATATATCTGCAAAGTTATATCTTCATCACGAAGCGGCGGCAAAAATACGTTTAAAACCCTTTAAGAGGATCCTGAAGAGACAAACGTTGAATAGTGGAAATGGAAAACAAATCCCTAAATATGGAGAAAGTCATGTCTCCGACTCCATAACGACCTTACTGCCGTTTACGATCCTAAAAGAATTGATCGTGACGTGTAGTGTACCTCGGGTCTTGAGACTGTCATAATATTCACAAAATGCTGTTTATACTGATAATATTAGTCTCAGAATTACCTGACTTATTTCAACTTAAGGTGCATGAGTTGAACGAGCATGGCATCGGCTAGAGTGCGTACACGGCTCAGTGGTTCTGCTTCCATTGATAGAAGCTAACGTTGTTTTAAAAATAAGTTTTTAGATTACATTTATTCAGAAATGCGCGAGCACAAAAACATTTCTTTCAGTGTACCTTAAACAAGTCACACATATGCCAGCGTTATTCGTCTAAACGCTAAACTCTCTTGTTCTTTTTTGTTGAATGCTCGGGTCCTTACGTTTAGTTTCTTGTGATTCTTCTAAAGGTGTTACTCAGGAATATCACCATTTATGCACATTTTCCAGCACTTCAAAACATTTGAAAGATAACTTGCGTGAGAGATGCCAGATATATGAAGCCTGTGATCTGCTTTGTTTGTGCATGGGACCGTGGATAGCAATATCCTGTGAAAGGTCACAAAATGCGATTAATCAGCGCTTGTACGTGGCGGTGAGGTAAATTAGGGGGATGGTGCTAAAACTGGATAAAGTGTGAGCACTTACAAACCGTATACTTGTGATGGGGGTACATTGATTTCCTTATCAACTGATAATTCATAGAATTTACGATTTCTTCTGTGGTCAAGTAGTCAATCGTGACATCCTCGTCTGACCAAATCCGTTTGGACATGTGGATGGAAAACTAACACGCAACTAGTAACACGTATAAGCGTGGATATCTGAACTGGAGATTGCTAAACATGAGTGGAAGTGGGACTCTGTAGATAATAGCCGAAGACACCTCCACGCTACGGTCGTCACGGTGACAGTCCGAGTTCTATGAACAACTCAGGTGTCCGCGTTCGTCAGTGAAAATCAGCCTGTGCTTTTAAGAAATTATGCTGAGCAAAAAATTATGTTGAATCAACTACGCTACTTCATAAAATAATTGGACGTCACTTTGAGCATCCTTCTGGAGAAAGTCACAAGGGACAGTAGGAGGCCGTTTCTACGTCAAAGCAAAACCAGGTCAGACTCCAAAAAAGGTTAACAGGGCTGATTACCGCCTGAATAGTATATCAGTGTGAATGAAAAAATTCCCACATAGCACGCTATCTTACAAAACCGGGTAATTTTAATACTACACAACAATAATCGAGCTTAATGTCGACTTGCTTTTAGAGGATCCACCGAATAACGGAATTCACACAAAAACCAGTCCGAAAAACTAAACAAAGCTCTGAGTTCGGGAGATACACTCATTTGCAAATCAATTTGATTTTCACAAGAGACTCAACTGAATCTCACTTTTATGGTGTTCTACAACTAAATGTGCTGCACATGGGCCACCTCATGTTTTCGTTGGCACGATATTCGAGATATCACAGTATATTTTCATAAAGGAAAATACTCACAATGTTGCTGAAAACTCTTCGACAGCCCACGACCTGTTTCGCCTTTCTTAAGGCTCATCAGGTAGGCGCAATCCCCGAGTTTCGGTCAACCTTATATTCTGGTTGAACCTAAATTGGACTGAGTGCAACAAATACACTCATTCGCAAATCAGTTGGGTTTTAAGGAGAGATTCAAGTGAGTCTTTCGTTCGTGATGTTCTTCAACTAGATTTACTGCACATAGGCCGCTTCATGTTTCCAGTTGGTACGATAAAAGTGAGAAACCGAGAAACCGATGAGTCACAGAAGAGACTAATCTCACGATCAGTATTCCTGTATGGAACTGTCGATAGTTAGACTCTAAAAGTGCAAAAGCCATCGGTATGGTGGAATAGGATGACGCCAGCGATAACATGTCAATGGGCAAAATAAGTTGTGCAAAGAAACAGTAGAATCAAAGCTTGGAACCTGGTGTAATCAACAGTGGAAAACCAACAATGACTAGATTAAAATAAACCGAAACACTGCTGATGAAGCGAACACTTGGCTTATTAGTGGAGCATCGCCAAGCTAATAAAGACAGCCGTCAATGACTTTGTATGTTTAGTCGTTTTCATTTGGTTTCGTTAATGTACCAGTCAAACAAAATCGAAACCCTAAAGTTTTGGTCCCCTAGTGACACTTGGAAAAATATTCCATACAGCGCACATAGAACATGGTCAACGCTTGTTAGTAAACTGCAACACAAGATTGTCCGTGATGTGGATTTCAACTAACGCAAACAAAAAAACAAACGGTCTCAGATAACCTGAGCTACTACTGTGCGGTTGTGCCAGATGGATCGTAAGTAAATAGCCTTAAGTTTGGCTGGGTGATGGCTAAAGGATTGTCTTAATTCGTTTCTGTCCCACAATTCATCACTCTGTTCCGCCCTTGGAAACCAGTAGAATGAAGACTTGGTATGCGACCTCGATTATTGTCACGCACGATTTCAGTAGAATTCCACCCGGATAGTTCATTTCGACAGACGACAACCATTGTCATGGATGGAGGCAAGCTACTTCAGAAAAAAAAGCCTCGCATCACTTAACCCTAAGTCAAACTGCATTAGGACATACACCATGTCAACAGCTCAACGAATGTTTAAACACGAAAGCCGTTTGACGGGAAAATGTTCTAACGATGAGCTAATTACACGGAAGGCAGCCACAATCAGTTGCATGCTATATTCCGTTGAAATGTGAGCACGTCGTTCTCTGTCACATTCTTCTAGATACTAACGCATTCTATCGCAGTGGACTTAAAGGGATGGTTGTTCTATCATGAAACAGAAAGGGCTGTCCGTTTGGGAGTCGGAGCGTGATAAATCTGATGCACTTTTGGGCGATCAAGACTAAATACCTTTCAACAGAAAGTAAAACAACTGTGCAAAACCTTACCTGACCTCGTTTTTCTGGGACAAAGGGGTCTGCCTCCTAAACCGGCAAAAACACAAACGGCATTGAATTACATTGGTTCCATATGCCGTAAGAAAGTTTGTTTGAGTGAACTCAAGTTAGGCGAAAAAACATGAAGTTTCTCTCACATTTAATTTATTACTCCGTAATAGCGAGTTATGAGTGAAACAGGGTAGACTAGAATAATGTATATAAAACACAAAAGTCTAAAGCGGTTCGATTATGTATTCGAACCAATGTATCTTATCGCATACACCCTGCATTTTCGTCACAATTGAAACGTTTGAGCAGGTATCGTGGATTCTCATTCGATTCGGCAAGTTGGCCAATCTCTACGACGCATGAACTGAACTCAACTGATCTACAATGACAAATATATCTGCACCAGGTATGGCAAAAAGTGAATGAACTGTTCATGCGTTGTATTTTTACTCATGCAAGTAGCTGGGGGCTGCTCCATTTCTCTCATAATTATCGTGCACTCTCAACCGAATAAAACTACCAAAAACGACAGAAGGTCATAGATTTACCTGGACCACGTCCGACAGGTCTCTTGGTTGCGCCTGTCAAAATGACAAAACATAAACATCGCAATTCGTTTGGCTTTAGGAAATGAGGATCATGGCACTAAGGAACCAATCCATACGCTTCGAAGAATTGTGGTTGACAATATGCCTATGAAACCAAATGGCTCACTACTCTGCCTTAAATGCCTTAGATTTATCTGGTTTTATTCAATAGGATATAGACTTGTATGCCTTGATTTTCCACTTGATCATGCAGGGTTAGTCAGCGAAGACAGCATAGCCCCAAAACCAAAAGCGTGTACGGAGAAAACAGAATAAATTTAGTAATTTCCGCTCGAGACATATTCCTGTAAGTGAAGTCAGTTCAAACTGAAAAGCCAAAGTGCCGTGTACCGTTTTTACATCCTTATTGGGAATAATCTCACTCGATTCTAGGGCGTCTCGAACTTCCGACCTCACGGCTACAAATTTGGTCACTTAACCGTTCGGCCGTGGGCCGTTTATCACACCAGCAGTGTGATAACCGCGCAATTAGACAGAATACGGCACCGCTCATCCTTCAATCACAGGATCCACACCAACGAATTCCCGGATGAAAGTTGCACATATCCTGATATTGTTACCAACACAAGGAGATTTAGTCGTTTTTCAAGGAGCTACACACTACTTGAACGCCTGACTTGAATTCGGTAATTGGAGGATCAGTGGCACTAGATCCTCTCTCACTGCGACTTAAGCACCATACTGATCAGCCGCTAGTTGCTGAAAGATTAAGTCTTCACACTACTGACCATGAGGCTGCGGGGTCGAAGCTCTCTGGAGTTTCATGTGGGTTCCCACTGTCCAGTTTACCCTTACTCAGATAGATTTTCTGTCAAGCGATGTCGTGTTCAAAGCCCACGGAAACCGAACGAAGAAGATGGAGACTTAAGTTCGATTGGAGAGTTCACGTGATCACGCCTTATAACTCGCCTCAAAGGGCAGATCATGAGAATGCATATAGTCAAATTACCACGCCAGAAAACCAACTTGAACACTGACCAAATATATGTTTGCATGGACGTGGGTAACATCAAATTCGCTAATCAGAATTGACACACATTCCATCATCCGAAAACATGTTCACTATCTACGGTCACTCTCGGCATGCCTCGATGACCCTTCGTTTATTTCAATGTCCCTGGTGCCATCCACTACTACGGCCACGGCTGCAACCGGAACACATGATCTCTAGAATTTCAGCTTCTCGGCAGCGCAGGCTGTCTGAAGCGTCTTTTAATAGTTTTGATGAATTGTTCCATGAGTGTTCACAGACAGTTGTATATTGCATTCCAATGAAAGAAGAGCACGTCAACTTCTATCTAATTTCTCAGTTCCTGAATAGATTCTACCCAAGAATAACCAGTCTGGGAGAACAACGGGATCTGCTTTCCTCAATCCGCTAAGGCTATTTTTCGCCTGGGACTTCCTAAGTTTGCGGTCATTGACTTGTGTTTGCTTGCCATTGTTGGCTCGCTGCGTACGTATGACACTTATGTGTGGCACATGGCGTCGAATGTACATTTTGCCATTTAGTCTCACACCAGACCCAGTATGACGGACACTTTGTGCCTGATGTGCGAGTCTTGACTGTGCTAGCGCCTACCGCGCCTTGAAGAGCATACAAAATTGTTTGTCCTTTCTTCGGTTGTTGGTCTTTAGATGCGTGTTTCCAGATCGAAATTTTTACATACTTTGGGATTCATCCTATCAGACTGGAACTGCTATTGGCATGATTTGCAATGAAACGTTTCTCTCTTTTTTCCCACATTCTCCCGTTACTATTTCGCATTCATCGCTTGCATTCACTTTTCATGTTTGTGACCATGCTCTTAAAAAAGAAATGGTAATATAAGTAAGTTAGATAATTAGTTAGTTAGTTAGTTAGTTAGTTAGTTAGTTAGTTAGTTAGTTAGTTAGTTAGTTAGTTAGTTAGTTAGTTAGTTAGTTAGTTAGTTAGTTAGTTAGTTAGTTAGTTAGTTAGTTAGTTAGTTAGTTAGTTAGTTAGTTAGTTAGTTAGTTAGTTAGTTAGTTAGTTAGTTAGTTAGTTAGTTAGTTAGTTAGTTAGTTAGTTAGTTAGTTAGTTAGTTAGTTAGTTAGTTAGTTAGTTAGTTAGTTAGTTAGTTAGTTAGTTAGTTAGTTAGTTAGTTAGTTAGTTAGTTAGTTAGTTAGTTAGTTAGTTAGTTAGTTAGTTAGTTAGTTAGTTAGTTAGTTAGTTAGTTAGTTAGTTAATAATTATTTAGTTAGTCAGTCGCTTAGTTAAATCAGATGATTTACATTAGTTTTGAACCAGTCTATTGCTACGATAAATAATTTTGGCTTTCAAAGGCTCTGGTCGGATGCCCTAATACAAACTAATGGAGAGTCTACGTGTGATAGCTTCTGTCTCAAAAGTTCATCCACGTTTAATCGATTGAACCTAATATCCTGTCAATTCGAATGTAACCCATTGTAATATTGGTAAATATTGGTAATATTGGTAAAGTCCGGGAATATCCGTCAAATATGTGCTCTCCCTGTATCTCAATCGGCTGCCTGCACCCTTTTGTAATGCGTATATACTGGTGGCCGGTTTTGATTATCGAAATCCCAATTTGTGTTTCCATGTCCACAAATCCAGGATAGAGAATCATTGCATTATTATGCGAGACAATATCCACAGGCGAACTAAGCCGGTTCTGATGGACTCGTGTATCATAATTTCTAGTTTTAGTGCTACAGGTTTTTTACTTTACACTGGTGACTTGGCCCCAGTCCATGCTGGAAAGCCCATAATTTGTCACTGAGATATCGACACTCGGGGCGTCGGGAGAAGCGGGACCACATGACGTGGATTCAGTGCTCCAAGGATCACTAGCACCATATTCTGTCTACGTGCGAGCTAATAACACTGCCGATCAGTCCCTTTTGGATAAATGCTTAAAAGTTTGGTACACAAACCGGGAAGTTGCTGATTCGCGACTCGCTCAGTTCTCATGAGATACGCACTACTGCTGATTCCCAATAATGGTGAAACAGCCGCAAACGGTTTCTCAGTTTTTCAGGATACATTTTGTTCTTCAACAGAACAAAGTCTTCATTGATCTTTCCGAAATCTCCGCACAATACCAACAGATCTTGTGTTGTTATCCGACCACTGGTTTGTGATTACGCGTTCTGGACTATGTTGCAGTACTCACCGTGGTTAGTATGAACTCGCGCGGTCCAGGCTAACCGTGACAACACGATTGTGACTGCAACATCCCATATTGGTAGAAATCAGTCAGCCGTGGATGAATGAAGTTAGGCTGCACTGCAAACCTCCTATCTATCTTGTCTAATAATAACGAACGACTTTCACATAGGTGCCGTATTTCTGCACTGGTCTATCCATAAGCATCTGCTGCTGTGTGGTCAGTCATTCACTGGATAGCGTGATGTGTTCTTGTAAATGAATTTCCTATTCCTTATCTCACACTAGCAAACACATTGAGCAGTGAACTTGCGTCATGCTAAATTCCACAAAATATTGCGCACTTACCCCGTCATCTGACTCTTAGCTCTCTTATCTAAGGTTAATCACAACGAATGCCACCATACCACCGATATATGTCATCATTGTATACGTAGCATTCAGTATTGTGGGTTGGTGACTATAAAACAGTACCAGAGGTTAATATCCATGACTACCGTTTCACAAAGCCACCTGATCAACATCTATCACTAAACATGCATGTATATATACATATGTATATATGTATACATGTATATACGTATATATATGTGTGTGTTCAGGAAAAGCCCAGTGGCCATCCTGAGTGCTATTAGGCCAAACAAAACGCCACACCTAAAGTTCATTATGCAAAAGAGGACGTGCACTCAATCGATGCTACAGATGTGAAGAAAACTGGGAAGATTCGCTCGGAGCGTCGTTCACAATCATTTGCGCACCATATTCTGTTGAAATCCTGCCGTGTTATTTTTCATCGTGTACTACATTCAGCAAATCCGTTGTATATCAGTAAAGGTAGTTTTGTGAAGTGAAAACAAATGTCTTTCTATGCAGAGTGACCGTCGTTATTCATCATAGGAGTGCTTCTTGGCTTAGGTATTGAAACCTACATAAACTCTCAAAATATTCGAAATCCTCACCCGACCTGAAATACAACCAACTTACTTGAACCCGGGAAACCGGGAAACGGTGTTTGATCCGCTAAAATGGCAAATGAATGAAAGCTTCATAATTTTATTGCCTTTAAAAACCGATACAGATACAGTGGCTGATTGCATTTTCTGGAGACATACTTTAACGTCAGAAGAGGGCGATGTAGTACACGTCATTCGAATCACGTGAGCCAAACACATCCCCTAACTGGTACATCATAAATTTCCTTTCCTGTCATACTGCGCGTCCTTTCATTTTGTCACTTGGTCCTCCAAAATTATTTCCACCTCAAGAAATCGGTTATGAAACCCGCCTGGAACGTCTTAGTGGATTTGTAGCACAGTAGATCATAACCGTCAAAAAATGCATCGATGTGATCGGTTGTGCGAATCACCACACAGTCCCGAAACGCGAACTCCCGCCTTATTTTTAGCCGATCCAGTTACTAAAAGACTTGCTGTGATCGTGCTTATTTACTACACGAACTCGAATGACCTAACCGACAGATTTGCTGCAGTCAAGCCATTCAAATTCGAATTATCGGTGACTGCATCTAGATCGCCATCGATACCGCACCAGTCTCGTTAACACAGTGGGGCGATCGTTCCTCGACGGGACCCGTGTCAGCTTTGGTCAGACAAATACTGGCAGCCATGACTCCCAACTTAACAAAAACCAGACAAATCAAATGGAGCAACAGTTATTCTGGTCGTCTTAAACTTTGGCCGAGCTGAAATCTGGAGAACAACTCTGCGGGATTTGAATAATGTTGCGAAGAAAGGATGCACGGTCTAAACGAGTTCATCCTCAGGTGTGACTAAATAATTCCACGGAGTTTTACAGGAGTCATTACTGGAAAACTCCGTTCATTTTGTGAAAATATGTGTCCGTACATTGGTTGGAGAAGGGTTTCCCGCCCCGGACTGAACATACCTGGCTTCAGAGATTTGTGATGGATATATGGCGGCATACGGTAAATAAGATGTTCGAACAAATATTCATACTCGGGACGCCGGTATCCTGTTGAACAGACTAACAAAACGTCAGGACAGAAAAATGGCTGAATCAGGGTAACTGACATTTGCCAGATTGAGCAAAACTCACTCACCCGGTCCGTAAGTAGCCCAGAATCCACGATGATGTCCAGTGCTTTTTATTATCAAATTCACGAAAACTACATCCTGAAAGGATACTGGAGCAGGCGTTTCAGCACCACAGAATGGTCCATGTATCTGCGAATACAAACCTGTACCGACTTGGATAACGACGAAATCAGATGGGCACTGTTGTCCAAACCCGGGCTGTCCGACCTGTCACAAAGAATTAAGTGACGTGAAGCGTACACACCGTCATCATCCCGTAATTCAGTAAGGATAACACCACGGGCCATCACTAACGACCGAGCACCGTGGTAACTGCGAAGACTACTCTGTTTTCGCAAACGTCCATCACGATAGTTTGTTGTATCACCACTACGATGTCATTGAAACCCTGTTCATTAATGCTTCAATTGAATTGAATACATTCCTACATCGTGATCTTCATACATCACCGTTCGTTACTTATTTGGATGACTTTGCGAAAAATGCAAACTTGGCTTCATTCCGCCGTTCATGTAAATAAGAACTCTTTCTGAATGCTGGTTTTTGATTGACGATTCAATGGTCCGCACAATCCCAACCTTGGGGACAGTCCATCCACATGAATATTTCTCGATCAAACCGACCGAACACAACACGAAGGAGGCGATATCCGTTAAAAGAACGTAAAACGATTGGCCGACCGCAGTGTTGCAGAATCCCGCGGATTACTAACGCGCTTACTGTGAAGGCTAATGCATATGAGTTAGTTGTCATGTATGAATTTTCGTTATTACCTGAGCTACTTCACTGATGTCTGTAACGAATTCACAATGGTGCAAACTGCGAAATATGTTAACAATAAAAGTATGAACAGATCGATTGGACACACTAGCTCACCTCAAAGTCTTTGAATATCAACTGACTTAATGTGGTCGGTGTTTCAATCTTCCACGAGCAATTCTGAGTATTCGTGTAGAATTGCGGATAGTTTGGCGATTTGAGTTCTCCAACAAGTCCTGCCAGTACATAGCTGCAAAGTGGTGGGTCTAAACGCAGGAATGAAGGGAAAGAGGAAAGGGGTATGAGAGTAAGTAAGAGCA
>NW_008751738.1:1613139-1623943 GCF_000715545.1 Opisthorchis viverrini
CGACGCTCTTCCGATCTAAGTAAGAGCAGATCTAGCAGATTTGGGATTTGAAGACTCGAGTAACAATCGCATTGTCGCATATTTTACCAGTTGACTCGGTGTGCAACTCAACACATGAAACTTTGCTATGAATTCCCCTCTTTTGGACAGCGTGAGGGCTGCTGTAAAATTGAAGTAAGATATGAAACGGTGAGTGATTTAACTCGATGGAACGAAATTATGCATTCCTTTACGTCAAGGATTACTGCAGGGTTGTTGCGGTACTCAGTTTCAAGCATCGGTAGCTGATGATATGCAGTGATATGTCTGCTACCAGTGTCAAAGATGGAATACAAACATTCTCTCAAAAATATTTAGTTCCGGTGTGAGCTTAGGTAAGCTGGCTGACTAAGATATGCAGACTGCGTTTGGTTTCACAAATATGAATTCGAATAGCTCGAATTTTGCGTCTCTTCGCTGAATGGGACAAATGCTTTGTGCCTGAATATTACCTTCGAGGTCAATTATCAGTGACCAACCGAGTGCATTTTCAGACGTTGCAAACGTGAACTTCTTGACCTACGGACCTAATCTAGTAGACTCAGACAACCCGCAGTTCAAACTCCTGATTTTGCATTGAACCAAACAAATAAGTCGAATTGGTGGCTAATGCAGAGCGGTATCAGGAAAGCAGTGTGAATTTCAAACTCCCCAAGGGTAGTCCACTTCTCTTCCAGAACGATATTCTTTTACACATTGAGTTATAAAATCTAAATTAAATTCATGAGGGTCTGATGAGGACAAATCTATTTAGCTTACGTGTTTGAAGAATCGAATCGAATTGTGAGCATACCGACGGTGCTACCGTTGGTGTTTGCCTTGAATTAATGGAACATCATGGAGTGTTCGACAGGTAATGGTATTGTGTGCGAATGCACCTTCCATATCAAAGTCCTTGTCGACTCAATTGACACGTTCGTCATGCTTGCTCGTGTTCGAAGATTTTGTACCTGACCAGATCACATAAAATCTTGGTTGTCGAAATTACTCACGCAGTTTTCAGGTTTGATCTTTCAAAGCGAATTCTGATGCTCATTTATTCCGAAAATTTACTGGAGTAAACGAGGCACAAAAAGAAATCCAAATCATGGGATGTGTCATTCCTGACGTCAGTTCATTGGTTATCGAGTCGTCCGCCTAAGATAAGTGGCGGAGAGGATTTCTTGTAAAAATATCACTCCACTCACCTGGCCCATAAGTGGCGTAAAATCCACGGTGTTCTCCAGTCCCGTTTGCCACAAAAGTCACGTTGAGTTCGTCATAAAAGTTCAGTGGACCAGGTAAAGTTTGACCACAATATGGTCCGTGTGTTATAGTCTTTCCCTGCACTCTGATTTGTATCAAAACGAAGTCCGAAGGGCATTTTTGCTCAGCGGCCGGCTCTCCAACCTGGAGCAAATAGCACAAACCTTATCGAGCGTCTTCACAGGCAAACTTGGATTAGATATTAACCGCTTTAATTGCTGTCCACGCCACGAATTTTTTTGTCGGGTGGAAGAAATACAGCCTCCAGAAGAGATCAATTGTTTGAAATTACCGCATTCCGTTGATTGGTAACTTCTGAGAAGGCTTCCTTTCACCGCTACAACACCCCAGTGTCCGCGAATTTCAGTGTCCCCGTTGTCCATTCAGCAGGCCCTCATCACTATTTGTGGCTAGAAACTCGGGTCAAAACTATTGCTGGATGTCGTGCTTGGTTTTGAACGTTCCCGCGCCCAATATTGCAGTGCCATTCAATTTGGTACGTGAGCTTATATGCAGATAATCGCACAACACACTTGCTTTAATTACACAACAGTCTCGGTTGCATAATATATGAGGGTAGAACATCGATGTCATCCACCCACTCATTATTCGTGAGCAGACAAGGCAACTTGCAGTGGGGACCAGAGTAACAGGCCTGCATTTGGAATATGCATGGAAGATTTGACTTTTAGAGTGTCATTCGCTTCGACCAGTCTGCAAGGATGGTGGGACCGCTGTATGAAAATTACCGCTTCCGGTTAAGTTAAACAGAATAACGGAAACAGAACTGACGCCGTGTCTAGTACACCGTGCATCTCATTGAATTAGCCATTGAGCGTTCATTTATGGGGAACGAGCAATCTTCAGGCTGCTGCACAGTGTGGGGAAGACAATCCAATCATGACATTTTACGTATAGTGTCATTCTTACCTATACGCTAAGCCGAAATTATCGAAACAGACAAGTGTTATATACACGTACATATGGAGACAATAAGACCAAACTCACGTCGAATACTTCAAATTGCAGCTGACTGTATCTGTCAGGTTTTGTAATTTTCCACAAACAGCTGGGCGGATGTGGATAGGGGTTTGGATAATTCGGTGACCGTACCACTCCCACAATGCCACTCAGTACGTACGTACAATCTTGACGCGCTGCATGGCGTGGAAATAAAGGGTACGATGGAAAGTGTATGAGTAAGAGTTTATGGATTTTAGGAATGTGGACTAGTCATTGATGCACTCACTGAAAACAGACAGGTGCATGCTAGCTCCCGACAGTAGATGAAAGGACTCCGCATGGCAGACATCTGCCGGAGACAGGTTTCCGAGGAAACGCCTGCAAGTACACTTGTACGCGATAGCTAACTCTAAAGTAAAGGTGTTCTATGTGAGTCAGCATTTCACCTAATATGGATAACGTCTCACTAGTGTTTGACCTTCCTGGCCATCTAGGCTAACAAGCAAGATCTTGGAACTTGTCACTGTGCTCCAAACAGGTGTCGATCTGTAGGCAATACAAAACTGATTTTAGCTATTGCACAGGAACAGAACTCGGAGTTTTTGTTCTGCAGATTCCCGAGTGAATCAACATCTGGATGACTGTCGCCACTGGGTTTGGCTCATAGGAACACCAGTGAATTATTGAAAACAAGGGTTCAGATTTTCCAATCTAGCATTACGGACACGTTTACCATAGAATAATTGGCTAAACTGGAGTGGTTTGTTTATTTACATTGAAGCAGAATCGTGAATCGTACACGCATGAGCCTAGTCAAAAGTGACCAACGCTGTTTTCACTTAGCATAGTACACTGAGATTACGCATCAAAAACGACACGAAGCCACCTATTTTTCAAAATCTCAGATGAGCATTAGAAGCACTCTACATTTACTCCCGGTGAATCCAACGAGTAACACTAGCAGCTGTACATTGATGCGTTGCTGAAGAAGTGCAGCATCCCTACCCTGTTGTACCAGAATAATAAGGCACTGCGTAAAAGCTCCCATCACCGAAGCGGACCCGGATAATCGTGACTAGCCGGCAAGCACACAGAATACTGCGGCCAGCCATCAGTCGAGCCGCAATCACTTGGCATAACAAACTTCGACACCGCGTCCTTGTGAACTAGGTGGCTGTTGGTCTGTTCACCCGAATCTGGCAATCGACTTGCAAACATGACGTCACCATACGAGGAGACATCATCGGTGCGCAGTGTTTTGATCCGCGGGAGGCACTGCAATACTACAGAACACAAGATTAAAGAATAATAATACACATACATGTGCAATGATTCCGGCGAGGCCGTTTCAAAGGAGGGTGGCAAGAGGCTCGAGTTTCGTCCTTAGTGGAAGCAATCACTAGTGCATTTTCTTGGCCATGCCGGAGACTGAACTCCACACATCTGACATGCGGGGCGAGCGTTACGAGCGAAATTCGACACCAGTGCTTCTCCAATTTGTGTGGACTCATCAGAATGGTTGCTGCAGCTGGTCGGCTGCTCGAAACGAGAGTGATGTGAGCGTGCATTGCACAGAGCCCACGAACACCCACATGTAAAATCGGGAGAACCCAACAACCAGCGCACTAGTGATGTCCCCTCGTATGGTGACGAAACGTTCGCAAGTGAGTTGCCAAGGTCGGTGGACAGATCAAAAGCCACCTGGTCAACAGTCATTAAACTCACCCAGGCTGTTATTTCGACGATTTACCAATATAAGGATAGGTGTAATGGGGGGATACGCGTGGCAGTTAATTCTCAATAATACCGCAGTAATATGGAATATCCAGAATAAACGCACCGTGAGTGTTACAAACTTGTATTCCAATCGCAAGGTAGAATAAAAGTATACAAGACATTCTAGGTGGATGCCAATGGCGACATTGGTTTACTCCTCTAATATATACATACCAGTTAAGCATCATGTGACAGATGTGTCGGGCTCGGCTGTCTTGTCACATGCCGCATGTGGCTCAGGATAACGCTGCGTGATCTCGTTCAATAGTTATTTTTCAATGAAGAATAAGCAGCGATATATGCTGTCCAAGCGAGAGCTAATCACACTGCGCTTCAGTTGCTCAAGCCCGAACGCTTAAGTGTTCAACCCCTGCCCGGAAGGTCGCGGGTTCGGAACGCTTTGAGCTTCGTGATCCCCAACTAGGATCAAACACATGTAAAATGCTCCTCGGCTTTCCGGCATGCACTGACTTGAATAATCGCATGATGCCTCAACTGTCGGTTAGGTTGTTTTCTCTCACCTACCGGTTATTTGTTCCCAAAAATGTCCCTACAGATTCAATTTTAAAAAATGAAGACATGTGGTCTGACCGATTGTGGATAACCTCGTCAAAATCTCAGAAGAATCGGAGGTTTTCTGTCCCCATGACTCGTTGAAAGCACACAATAAAAGAGCTTTCCTGCGGCCCAATTTAAACAAACAAAACAGACGACTGGTCGAAGTACTTGAACCCAACTCTTGCACCCCAATTTCTACAACATGCATCTGAATCAGATTCTCGTTTCCAGATTCGCATCATGGATGCAAAACAAATGCCCTTGCGTACAAATTCTCTGTTGCAAAAATCCAACCCAACAAAACCGTTTCCATGCCTATGGCACTGCAAGTGGAGAGAAACAGAGCCAGAAAAAACACCCAGTTTCGCTGTTATTCAGACATCCACTCAATCAACTGTGCCCACAACAACAGGTTACATCCAATGTTAGAAGTATCTGGGTGCTAAGGAAACAGTTGAGTGACGGGCTCAACAGTCTTGGAACTGAGACAGAAAATAAAACAAACCGATTAGAAATCACTGCAAAACTCCTGTAACGGGTAACGCATGAAACGATCTGTCGATGTGGATAAGCGCAGCAATATGCAGAATACTCATGTAATAGCATGCCACTCTCTCCGATCTAGCGGAGGCCTGAAAAGGTGACTAGAAACTGAATTGGCCTTTTGTCTCAGTGAATAGATAAATGGGATGTGTCGAAGCTAAAACTAAAGTTGAGTTCCAGCTGCAAAAAGGCCTTGTATGCACCCAGTTTTGCCAGTGTCCTGAGCCTCTAGCCAGTTCTTTTAACAGATCCGTTGCACCTGCAAGCGGATTGATAAATGTAGTAGATAGCCCATGGAGCCGGTTGCACGTTCTGATAGGTGACCGCCGAATCCCTCCAGACATTAAATTATTCCGCACCATACAGTGGTGTTAGTTTTACACAGACAATCTAGTCGTTTTTCGAGCAACGTTAGTCACTCTGACGGGCGCATTAACTCATCAGAAATTTCACTGCTGCACTGCGACTCATGCCACCCATCCACAGCTTCTTTTGTTGTAAACCCTTTAGAATTGTTGAGATACTAATCTAGCTTCAGTACGATTTCGAGAAAAGAGATACAATTCGTGAGGTTGCTGAAAACTATTCGATAGGCTGCGATTGGTTTTATTTTTCTTGGGGCTCATCAAGTTGACCGCACGTTCTAGTTGAACCCAACTTTCACGAAATTTGGGATTGATTTGGCGCTCATCAGAGACTCAGTCGAATCTAAAATGAATCTCTTGGTTGTCATCGTGTTCTACGGATTATGTCACCCAAAGATGTTCAGTCTACGGCAGCTGACCATTCTTCAGTTATCTTATGAGTGGTGTGTTCGATAGAGAACAAAAGCATGAGACAGACTGTATGCAGTACATTCAGTTGAACAGTATCATAAATCAGCTTTGAACCAGTCGGGTCTTCCTTTAATGCCTTTTGAAGTGCTGTCGTTTCTTCACGCACATCTAGTGAGCTTACTCAGTGATACATTCTGTTATATCTGACTGCTATTCCCACTCCAGTGCCTGCTGCCAGAAAAAGAACTTCCCGATAAGGAACACAACAGCTTTATTGCGAACGAGCGAGAGCGTGCGAGTGCAAAAGTTGCAACGAACCCGCGCTAGTTAAATGGCACGTTTTGAGATAGATCTAGGTTGTCTGAAAGGCGTTTACTGAACACCCGTCAACATCGATCGCCTGGACGTCGATCATATTCGGTCGTGCTTCTGTGGCCTGTCTGAACAGTCGTCGGCTTTTGCTGAATTGATTGAATGATTGATTAGCCTGAATGCTTGCCGGCTTCTCTATTACGATTCTGGTGGAGTTCTATGGTCAGTAAGTTTGAGCCGTCCCGACATTCCTGACACCTCCCCCATTTTGCCGTTCAACGAAAGATTGTCAGTGCCGGTCAAGTTTGAAAGGTTCCACCAGTCTTCCGGCGCTACCCGTACGGCGTCTCAGTTGAAGCAATGGATCCATCTCAGGCGACATATGTGAAGTGGTGACTATTGGTTCTGGTCTTCGGAAATCAAAGTTTTCAACCAGAAGGTTGAAGTCTAGTAACTGTTCTTCCGCACTTGGGATCAGGCACCCATTCGGCCGTAATTGATTGACATGTCGTTTCCATATCGATGATCCCAGATGGATGCTGAAGATCACCTCACCGATTCTTTTAAGGAGAACTCCAACAGTCCATCTTTGGTGCTTGGGGCAATAGTCCCTGACGAACACTCGGTTGGCTTCCCCCCTGTCGATGTTGATGAACATATGTTTTTGACCGGCAGTGTTGAAAGATGTAAACGATCGATCCAGTCTATACCAAGAAGATTAAGCTCGCAAGCAGCAAGATAGACAATACCACAGTCAGGGTGGCCTGGTATCTCCATCTCACAATTAACTTCACCAAGTAGTTGAAGCTTACCACCTGAAGCATTTATCAGTAGACATGAGTTAGGAACTGCCGGCATTCAAAAATAACGACGGGGATACTTTGAAGCATATAAAACTCAAAGAACCGTTCAGGGGAGCGGAAAAATTATCATCAAACCAAGAATTTTTTCAGGGCGCTTTTTTCAGAGCTTTATACAACAATGAGGTGATGTGACGATACTCCTTACAAGTTGGAGAAAACACTCCGGCGATCAACCGCCGGTTATGACCAACGTGGGATTCACCAGTTGGTGTAATCTCCAGATGTCCATCAGAGATAATTCCCAATTGAATACCAAAATATAGGTAAGTGGAGTGCTCAGTTTCGCGAACTTTATGTTAACAGAAGACTCGGCTTAAAATCGGTTTAATGTCTCGAGTGAATGTGCTGCACAATAATTGGCTCCTGTCTTGACTTTACCAAAATGTTTTTTTATGTTTGTACGTTGATCGAGTTTATGATTAATTTAGAGTACAAGTTGTTCGCCTCGGCTAGAACTTTGGAAGCTGCGGTCTCGTGATACAAGCCAAATCCGCATGTGCCAAAGCGTACTGCGGAATCCCCGCCATTAGGTTGGTCGACACACTGATTCCATGCGCAATGCTCACGCAACACCATTGCACTCACTCCTCGATTGAACACGTGGCTACAGTTGCGCCACCCGCTTGAACTTCCTCAATCCATGTACACTACAGCTGCCGGATGTGCATTTCACTTTCAAGGCATACCGCTACACGTGGTCTACAGTTGACAAATGTGAACGTCTTGTGTTGTTTTGATTGGAGTATTTTGGGTGGAGGAGCTTCCTAAACCGGGTTGTCGAAAGCCGAGGCATTTGGAACAAGTGTCACTTCAAACTACCAGGTCTATTGAATGTTGGCTCATCAACCAAGGTGCCTGTGAAATGAACCGGTGAAACATCGGTCAAGTGTCATTAGGGGAGTCTAGTTATCACTATACGATGAATGTAAAATACAAGCCGTTTCGTCCCGTAAGTGCTCCCCGTTGTAAACCAGGTATCAGCACTGCAAATGACAGATAAGCCTCGTTAGAGTTGGTCAGTCCGGTCAAGCCAAAACCGGAGGGCTATCATGTTGATTTGTTCTGATCACTTCGACCAGCGTGCATGGGCGGAATGTGCTGATCCCACCACATTCGTGCACTCACCAAAGACAGAATTTTCACAATTTAAAGCATCGCGAGTTCATTCAACAAACTTTGAAAACTCTCGACCTATGTCTCTCAGGGTTCAAATTTCCCGAAAAACGTCTGACTAGTTAAAGAATTCCACGATATGAGAAGAAGATCCCTGCAGTGACGTTTACTGAATGCCGAAAAATTAGTGCATTCCTCCAAGACTAAGTTAACGAGCTTATCTTACTGCACCTGCAAATATGCAGTTAGGGTTTCGCAACCCCCCGTCACAAATGTCAAAATCGATGGGCAGGCATCCAAGCCACAATTGTCGACGCTTATGGAGTGTCAAAGTCTTCATGTGTTGCAACATTGTTAGGGGGCCACCGTGTTCGTGTCTCCCTATCAGATTTACTGACACACAACAAATATGCAGAATGCGACAACGGCGAAAGTATTGTGGTGAAACTCAAGTATCTCCTAGCTACGCTGACGTCAATCGCTGAACGTCAAACGTTCAAATTCAGATTATTTAGTTACTTAATCAGGTATTTACTTAGGTCAGATGAGCTAATGGAGAGCCTTCGTTCGAGAGGTTCTGTCTCAAGATTTCGTGCACGTTAAACCGATCGAACTTGTTAATTCAAAAGCAACCGGTTGTTTCAAGATTTGCCTGGTTTACGGGCAAACAAATTGCTGTTTCTGTTCACTAAAAACAAGCAAAAAAGTGCTTGTTAAGTCGCCCGAATGTGTAAAACGAAATTTTACGATTGTACACGGACGTTCCTATATGCCCCAAGAATGTGTTCGACTTTGCGCTTTGTGTGTTCCCTTTGAATTACTCCTTGTTTCCCTTAGACACTAGGCATGACTTTTTCTGAAGTGAGTCGAGCTACATTCGACAAAGTTATGTGCATACACACGTATTGTCTAGACAAAACACATTATTCGTGAGCTTGCTGAAAGCACTTCAAAGTCCAGGGACCAGTCACTTCGGTGCTCTGGATCACCAGGTAGGCTCCGAGTTTCCGTCAACCATATGTTCTCGTTGAACCCAATCTGGACAGATTCGGACTATTACTCTCTATTCCACACGAATGTATTCGTGACAGGTGACACAACTGAATCTGACAGTCCGTCATCCAGATATCTCTTTCAATCGGCTCCATATGAATGTGACAGCAAAATGTGATAGCAAAATTTTCAAGGACTTAAGTAAATTCATTGTACCTGAGCACGGAACTCGGTCATTCAAATTTATGGTATTATGCATTGCTCTTAACTTGGTTGACTTCCCGTGGCTTATCTATATGTTTTTGGTTGACAAAACGTTTGTTCTACCCAGTCAGGTTTACCCTGATTCATAGGGAATTTAGCGTCAACCCGAATTCTGGCTCGTTTCACCCTGTAGGTGTGCTGTTCCCTGTTATATCGAAAGTAAGCCACTCATGGCGAACGGCCTTGGTAGTCTTGGTCAGGAAGGGTGATGTAGCCCGGATCGAACAAGTTTTTCCAAGCCTGCGCAAGTGTGCCATTCGAAAACACACAGACTTGTGTCGTTTTCAGACAATTCCAGGCTCTCCTTTTCAAATGATATTCCTTCAAATTGTTCTCACTGTAACATCCACCCAAACTAACAGGGGAGGTCTTCGTGGTCACGTGCCACACAAATGCAAATCATGCTGGAGGAGGTTCAATTGGTTGAGAGGAACAGTGTCTTATCCACACTATTCTTTGGGCACCCGGTTTGTGTTGCACTAAATTTTATCTTGTTATTGGTTGGGGCAAAATGTTGTGCGAAGTCGACGCTTAGAATGGTTGTGTTGAGTAATGGGGAAACAGTCTCCCAGAGGGTAGTAGCTATGAGGTTGGTCTCAAAGAACTGAAGTGAAGTGCTCGCAATTATTGGCTGGCTGCACCCTTTTGTAATACATGTATAGACTGGAGGCCGGTTTTGACTATCGAAATCTCAATTTGTGTTTCCATGTCCACAAATCCAGGATAGAGAATCATTGCATTATTATGCGAGACAATATTCACAGGCAAACTGTGATGAACATTGACTCTATCCTATTCATTCTGTTTAGTGTATTTTTATATGCCTTTGTTTTACGATGCGATTGATAGTACGCCCGCGATATTCGAGAATATACGATATTCATTGGTCCATATTCGGACTTCTATACTACGCGTACATTCGGTAGTTAAGATACCTACCACTATTCTAATTATCACATTTGGTGTCGCGATCCGGAATTTTTTTCTCTTCATCACAATGTTATCTGAGTTGGAATCGCTCAGTGTAAATTCAACTGCACAGGAGGTGGAGGATTATTTGGAACGCTTCAGCGTTTGGTGTCTCACCAAATCGGATCTGGATGACAAAAACAAGACAGCTTATTTCCTGTACTACATTGGGAAGGATGCTTATGCTCTTGTGAAGAAATTATCATTCCCTACGGCGCCGATCGATTGCACATTCCATGTTCTAAACAAGTTAATTCTCAGTCATTTTAAGCCTATCAATTTTGTGGCCGCAGAACGAGCGAAATTCAATTCGTTTATTCGATCCGAATCTCAGAGTATTCGTGATTTTGCCCTCCAACTGCAAACACAGGCTGCAAAATGTGACTACGG
>NW_008751738.1:1624939-1638983 GCF_000715545.1 Opisthorchis viverrini
TGATCAAGACATTCAGCATCACCTAAGTTGCTTTTTTCAGAAGACACCGAATTTCCGATTTAGTGGTTCCCTAACGCCGAAAGATACATGCATCAAAGACAAACACATATCAGCTGGTCCTAATTAGAACGTTAAGCAATTATATGTGTGGTGTTAAAAGCTGAGTTCGAATGTGAGGTTTTTCAGCCAGTTATCATCCTTAAATCTGAAGCATTTACTAGGGTTTGTTGTAAGCGGTTTCAGTCAATCGCTGATCATGTGTCATCTTTCTCCTCTAATCACATTTTCCTGTGATTGTAGTAATACTATCTTTTAACTTTTGACTTCATTCTGTTCACAGGTTCGTTTCAGATAATCCACAAAAGGCGACCAGGTCAACAGTTATCGAGGCCGGTACGTACTGTTGCGTTGCCTTACGTTTATGTGTTTTTTCTATCATTCCTATTATCTTACGAGTTCGGTTATCCTTAAACAGACCCTTTATTGCAATATACACACCAGTTGCTTGTCCACTATGCATGAAACCAAGAGATAAGCACATCGTGGGGTAGTAATGTTCTGACCGATATTGACCTTTTTGAAAATACCACATATTCTGGTGTTAAACCAGTACGTATGCTGTTTAATGTCATCGTTAACACTCAATATGATTTAATTACAACATACGAGTTGTTATTCCATCTGTGCGATGCTACAGTGTGCCTCAAAGTATGTACAACTACGATTTAATCTTTTCACACTGAATGCTCACAGACCATGGGGAACATGTCTGATTCAAAGCATTGAACGCTGAGGGCGGCGCGACTGGGTGTATCTCCATGGAACTAATTCATCATAACAAAATTCGTCTGTTTTGTTGGATTAAACTACTTGCAAGGTTGCTGAAAAAGCTGGAACATCCGAGGAGTGGTTTCGCCCTTCTTGGAGCTCATAGGTAGGCACAGCCCTGAATTTCCTCCCAACCTTACGGTCTACTTGAACGCAACTTGTTCGAAATTCGCGGAACCCGTTCATTTGCACACCAGTCTTGTTTTTACGGGAGACTCAACAGAACTCCGGCCGAGTATCTCACCCATGATTTTCTTCAATTTGGTGTGCTGCATAAAGAGTGCCTCGTGTTCCATTTTGTAAGGAATTAGGAATACCGAATTATTTCCTTGAATGAAACTACTTACAAGGTTTCTCACGACCCAGAAATCCAACTGTGATTCACCTGGGTCTCCTGTAAAAAACAAGTAAATACGCAAACGGGTGATCAGTTTTATGTCACCAGGAGGTCGATTCGCTAAGCACTCGGTAAAAGTGTATGCTTTTCATACCACGATTATATTTCTGAAGCTTTTTGACAATCAATGAATCTGATGTCAGCCATCCTTCTGTGATGGCTTAGGTTAAGTCGAGAAGTCTCGCTCGGTAGTGTGTACTATTTTCACTCTTGGGTTGTTTACTGATATTCCGTGAGTAGTGGAAAAAAATCTAGAAATCAAGTATAGAAGCCAGCTGTGTATATCAGGTCGATTTGGGCACAATACCCCACAGCTACCCTCTAGCAAACAAACCCGTCCGTAACACTATCCGATAGACGATTCAATCGATGCGTACCATCAGAACATCTGTTGGGTGGTCGTTCGAAATTTGGCGTTAGCCACACAGTCCAGTTGTGACGTGCTCTCCCTTTCAGAATCCGTCCAACATGTACTGGCGGAATGGCACTTGCACAGTTGTCTAGTATATCACATGACTGCATTCCAAGGCCCGAAGAACGGATACTGAGCAGTTATCAGGGCTAGCTTGACTCAGTGCTTCTGTCACTATCGTTCGGTTAATCGTCATAGGTCATGTCTGTTCAGACAAATACCAGGTTGGTTCAGGTTCAACATTCAGCAACTGTTTAACGTAAGCCTTGTTCTCCAAACCTTGTGAGCCTATAACTGTGAACATCACTGCGTTGTCCTTGTTGAGTATGCGTTCCTCCAGGTCAGTTGAACAACGGAAGAGTCAAGTGGAACATGAATCTATTGCTGGTGGGATTGAACCTGGTACCACCCATTCCCTACATCCAGTTAGGCTAGGTTTATCCTACTGTGAATGATGCGCACGTCAGGGCGCCACTGTCTTACATAGTTTTCTCTTATGAATATATATATATATATATATATAATGTTTAGTACGAACATATTGGCCCGCAGTTCTACCGAACGCTTGGAAGATGTTGTTTTGGGGATTCAATGCAGATTTAAAATAAGTTTCCGATGGAATATTCTTATGACCATCTTCATGTGCTCATTAAAACTACGGCATACCTGATAATAGATCTGAATATTAGCGAAATACATTCGTTTGCAAACAAATTTAGTTTTGAGAGAGACTCACTTGGAGCCCAGCTGAATCCCTTGGTTTGATGTTTCCAGGCACATAGAACACACAGTTGACGGAAACTCGGGTACTGTGCCCACCCGATGAGCTGTCAAAAAATTTTCAGCCACCTTCTGAGTAGTGCGTCACAAAGATCTGAGTACTCATATCCAATTAGTTTTCACTGACTCAACATGACAAGAGCGCCGCCGGTTCACTCCTTGGAGAGCTAACATCCTAATCAGCATAAATTTGTTCGAAACGGGCTAACCAAACCTATCAACATAAACCAGTATACAGACGACTTGGATGTATTTATAACTGTACTGTAGCCGAATGTAACAGTGTGAGGCGCGGGGTGCAATTTTGGGCATAATCGTTTCTCGGACTCTTGCTCCAACTCACGTGCGTTTGGGCACTGTGCCATCTTGTGATGAACATGACTGATGCTCTATTCATTGCTCTATTCCTTATTCTCTTGTTTTAATATTCCATATGCTGTACATATTCGCCAATTCGAATACATACGTGCTGGTTGCCACTCTTCGTTGAATTCTGGATTTCTAGTTTGTCGGGTTGTACCGATATACGTACGAAACTTAATTACCACATTTTGGCGTCGCGATTGGAACAATTCATCATGCCTGCCGAAATGGAACCATTAGATGTTAATTCAACTGCGCGTGACGTAGAGGATTATTTGGAACGATTCGACATATGGTGCCTCACAAAATCCGATATGGATGATAAGAAACTCACTGCATATTTCCTACATTTCGTTGGCAAGGAGGCGTATACTTTGATCAAGAATTTAGTATATCCTGAATCTCCAATCGATATTTCTTACACTGCATTGAAAAAAAAAGTTCTTCAACACTTCAAACCGATTAACTTCGTAGCAGCCGAAAGAGCTAAGTTCAATATGTTAACCCGCTCTCATTCTCAGTCGGTCCGTGATTTCGTGTTACAGCTGCAGACACAGGCAGCCAAATGTGACTACGGTGCCCAATTGGAAGACCAGCTGCGTGATAGACTCATTGCTGGCATTCAACTGCCCGAATTACAGCAGAAGCTGTTACTCTGTCCGGATCAGAAACTTCAAACTATTCGGAAAATATGTGAGCAGTATGAAGATGTGAAGCATGTGACGAAGACTGAGGAAGCAGTCTTGTTAAATTATTCTAAAAGAAATAATTCAAGGATGCGGACGAACAACAAATTCAAACCTCGAACAGATTCTCGTGCCTCAAATCCATCAACACGTCACTTCACAGATCGTAACCCTAATCCGATGGCTCAAAAATTCGGGAAATGCGAGTCTTGTGGACGAAACCATTCCAGATATTCATGCCCCCACAGACGAGCCAAGTGTTTTAGCTGCGGTAAAACAGGACACATTCAACTTGTCTGTAAGTCCAAGAAAGTGTGTCACTTAACTTCTGACCCAAACACTGACGTGAAGACATTATCTGAAGATATTTCTACTCTTTCTCTATCTGTTTTGTCCCAAAATTCGTCACATGTTTTTAAAACGTTGATATCCGCTTCTGGTCAAAAGCATGGCTTTATTGTTGATACTGGTAGTGTTGAGTCCATCATTCCACAATCAGATCTAACTGCATTCTACCCCAGTGCCGTGATAGTGCCTACAGATATTAACATTCGCGGTATCACTGGACATTCTGTACCTCTCGTTGGTAGTTGCACGATCCCTGTGAGGTTACTACAAGGTACCTGTATCGATTGTAATTTTTTGGTATCAACGTCGGGACCATCGATCGTCGGACTCAAAGTTCTACGCTTACTGCAAACCAGTATCACCTTACTGACTTCTGCGAATGAGAATGAACTCAAGCAACTGATTCTTAAATGTTCTAAGGCCACAGGTGGCATGCAAATTCCCAAGATGAGGCTCGAAGTTACAGGAGAGCCTATATTTCTTAAGAGACGGATTATTCCATTTGGTTTACGCGAGCCTGTTCGTCAAGCATTAAATTCAATGTGTGCGAAAGGAATACTGACTCCTGTTGAGTCATCGAATTGGGCAACTCCGATCGTTACCCCACTGAAGGCTGATGGTATTACTCCGAGAATTTGTGGTGACTACCGGCTTACGCTAAATACGCGGCTACTACAACGTACATGCACCACGGAAGAGCCAGAAGATGTATTGTATCGTTTATCAGGTTCAAGTGTGTTTTCAAAAATCGATTTAAAAGATGCTTATCTTCAAATACCACTGGACGAAGCCTCCAGTAACCTTACCGTGATCAACACACCCTTTGGGTTATTCCGATACAATTTTCTTCCCTTTGGTCTGAACGTTTCACCAGCTGTATTTCAGCAAGTTATGAATACTATTGCAAAAGATTTGGAGGGTGTTGAGACGTACCAAGATGACGTCATTGTGCACGCTGCTGACAAAGCTACCCATGATATGCGTCTGTTGTCTTTACTGAAGAGATTTTCTGAGTTCAATGTAGCTATTCATCCTGAAAAATGCACTTTTGGTGTCCCATCATTTTCATGCCTTGGCTACATTGTGGATGGCAGCGGTTTTAAACCTGATACAAGACGTCTATCCCCTTTAGTAAATGCGCCATCACCGACCAATCTACAAGAACTGCGTTCAGTTCTAGGAGCACTTCAGTATTACTCTCGTTTCATTCCTAATTTCGCCAAACACGCAAGTTGTCTGTTTGATATCATATCTTCCAATCAATTTTCTTGGTCTTCCAACCATGAGAAGGCGTTGCGTGCACTGCTTGGTTATCTTCAGACTTCAGCTGTTTTGAAGCCATTTTCCGCCAAACATCATTCGACGATCATTACTGATGCTTCTCCCACTGGAATAGGAGCAATCCTTGAACAGTGTGGTAGACCAGTGATCTGCATTTCCCGTCGACTTTCAAAAGCCGAACGTGGATATTCTCAGACTCAACGAGAAGCACTTGCTGTATATTGGGCTGTCAAACGGCTTCATAAGTATCTTTTTGGATTGAACTTTACCATTGCTACTGATCACGAGGCTTTGAAGTTCTTGTATCATCCAACGAAGTCTCTGGCGAAGTCATCTGCCGCTATGGTGCAACGGTGGATTATTGCATTGAGTTCTTACACCTACACAGTAGTTCATCGTAGTGCGAAAATGATTCCTCATGTCGATTTCTTGTCAAGAATTCTATCATGTGACTCTGATTCAAACAACTCAGATTGTCTACTGATTCAACCATTACCAGTCAAGCGGGATGTGCTTGTTGCTGACACTAAAAGATATTTCGCTCCCATTTTCTCTGCACTGCGACGTGGCTGGACGCAGCAAGAACGACGCCGATTTCCTGCTTTTTACTGTCGCCGCGAAAGCTTGTCCGTTACTCCGGATGGTTTGCTGTGTTTTGAGGATAGAGTTGTCATTCCACCGACTCAGCGAGCGGCTGTTCTTGCAGATTTACACTCTGGTCATCTGGGTGTCGATAAAATGAAATCCCTTGCACGCTTGTCATGCTGGTGGCCGGAACTGGATGCTGATATCAAGCATACTGCTAAGAATTGTGTTAAGTGTGCACATAAGATTCATAACAAGTCTTCACAGTGGCATCCGTGGCCAGTTACTTGTGAAGCATTTCAACGAGTTCATGCTGACTACTGTGGTCCTTTTCTTGGTAAATACTATGCTTTAATTCTTATTGACGCATATTCCCGTTGGCCTGAAGTTTTTCTAACTACTTCTCCAAGTGCCGAATTCACTCAGCAAGCCTTGAGGAAAGTATTCAGCCACGAAGGTGTACCAACTGTTTTGGTCACTGACAACGGCACACACTTCACTGCAAAATTCCTCGAGGAATGGTTGAAGGGTCTTGGTTGTCGACATCTGTTTACTGCTCCGCGACATCCCCAGTCGAATGGACTTGCTGAAAATTTTGTCCGAATACTTAAATCTGCTATTATTTCACTCTCTCCCACTACTTTTGTGGAATTGGACCGTGGGATTGATAATTTTCTAATGCAATACAGGAACGCCGTCCATTCCGTTACTGGGAAGAGTCCCGCGCTTCTATTTAAATCTCGTTCGTTGCGTACAAGTCTTGACTGTGCCAAAACGGCTGATGTTACATTTTTCAAGGGTAATGATTTACGACCCGCAACAGGAATAGTGCTTTCATCAAATGGCAAACGAATGGTCACAATTCTCGATTTGGATGATCTCTCTTGTCATCGGAGACACATTGACCAGGTTGAGTTCAATACCAGAGGTCAGTCTGTTAACGGCACTCCTGCTGTTTCAAATACTAATGAGTCCTTTGTAGATGATCTTGTGGTATCCGAACAAAATGCTGTATCTGAAGAACGTACTACCTGTGAAGATTCTGAAGTTTCCATTCCGAGAAGATCCGAAAGATTGCGGTCAAGACCACCACTGGACTATAAACACCCGCACGCTCATTCAAGGTGTGGCGGATGTGATGAACATGACTGATGCTCTATTCATTGCTCTATTCCTTATTCTCTTGTTTTAATATTCCATATGCTGTACATATTCGCCAATTCGAATACATACGTGCTGGTTGCCACTCTTCGTTGAATTCTGGATTTCTAGTTTGTCGGGTTGTACCGATATACGTACGAAACTTAACACACACACATCTCCTTTTTGGGTTCTCTAAAATAACTCTCCATTTAAAATCGTCGTTGCAGTCTCGTAGAAAATGCCCCGGATCCAACTGCTAGATATACGTACGAAACTTAATTACCACACATCTCCTTTTTGGGTTCTCTAAAATAACTCTCCATTTAAAATCGTCGTTGCAGTCTCGTAGAAAATGCCCCGGATCCCAACAACTGCTAGCTTCCAGGGTAGTGATTGGTCCATTGTACTAAGAGTGCCCCGTGTGGTAGCACAAAAGCCATAATAGTCTCTTCACAGAATAATATGCCTCTTGTTAAACGCATACTGTTGAACCTAGTGCACGGTCTGCACCGTGCAAGCCACCCACACCTACACTTCGTCCAGCATGCGTTGCTCAAGCTGCGAAAGTCAGGAAGTGCTCCATTGAAAAAGCTGTACTAACCAAAGTAGATACCTTAGTCAGGGGACCAAAGTGTTATTGTGTTGTGCCTTCCGCTCACCATACATATCCTGGCTTTGAATTTTGTCATCCATATAACGGAAATTCATCTCCATCTGCCTGTCAAAGAAGCCTTTTGGCTCTTCTGTTATGACCCCCCTTCCATTATCCCGCTGCTCGTCACTCTTGCCCAAAACTCAGAACTCAACGTTGTGCTTTAGGAAGGTGGTATCGTTACTGCCGCTAAAAGTGGGATTTCTACGTCTCTAATAAGGCAAACACTGGATTAACATCACCAAAGTAGGTGACATCCAAGTGACCTCCAATCTGTATGCCTAACTCGCCGTGGTCCCACCACCTAGTACCCCACCTAGTACCACAACCTGATGTTGGCTAAAGACACGTAGGGTTCCAAGTCCCTTAGTCGCATTTCTGTTTCCCCAAAAGCCGCCAAGGACCATCTCGAATGTAGCGTCGCGGCTACCAACTGGCGACCCTTTAGAGCCCCTTTTTCTCGACATCCTCACGTCTTTATAAACTCACATACACCACTAGGTAAACCATGCATGTTGCAGAGCAACGACGTCCCTCTGCGATCAATGACCATCACTCCTGGAGCCAACTGTTACGAATTACGCCGCTGGTCGATGAGGTGGCAACCATTTCCATGCTAGGCCAAAGTGATCACGCACTCACTACGAGAGATGCCGTGCAGTAGGAGAACCAGTGAGCCTAGCCCACCCGGGTCCGTATTGAACTGTGCCAGTCACGCCACAGTCAGCCGTTAATTTGCCCCATCACAGGTGACAACTATTAGACCTCAGCTCTGAGTGGGAAGAAGGCGCGGTTGTCTTCAGGATCCTGAAATTCGTGCATTAGATCATAATCTATTGGGAACACCTTGAGATTTAATTGTGGGATAGCTTTTGATCAGCTCAGTAGACATTGCTCTGCCTAAAACCACTTTCACTGTTTTTTCTGACCTATTAATTTATAATTTGCAAGTATGGGACCCAAATTCCAACATTTTATTCGGGGTTCGTTCCCGGACCTATTAATTTATAATTTGCAAGTATGGGACCCAAATTCCAACATTTTATTCGGGGTTTCGTTCCTGCTCGATGTTCTTTATTGGCTTCTTGTGTAGTTTCGCATCTAAGTTATTTGAATTTCTTGTGCCTTGGAGATTTGAAGATTGGACCGATTTTAGTGTGTCTGTAATTGGGTCTTTGAGCGTTGGGGAAGCCAAAACACTCTTTTGCGCTATCCTGCTAGATGAAGAACTAGGCTGGCAGTACTTCAAATTGAGACTCCGTAGGGCGGGTTTTCGTCTTTCACATGTCGTCAGTGTGGTCCTTAAATTAGTAAACATGCCCTCGTCTGTTCCTCCCTTGAACACCGGCCGGCCTTCTGTCAATGGGTGATCTGAAAGTGTGATTTAGATACCCACAGCTCCCCAAATAGCAAATGATGCTTTCTGCCTACGGTCTCAGACTTACAACCCTGTATTCGGCTTTTGCAAAAGCATATTTGTATTGTAAGAGGATAGCAGGTGATTTCTTCACACTGTCGTCATCATCGAGAACCCAAGCCATCCACGCCAATAATCACCACAAAGACCCAAAATTATGGACTACACCCGACCTTTACCCGGTTGATATGACTTTAGTTCGCTGAAACCAGTCATCCAAATGGTTTGTACTATATCATGTTTCTCCCTTCATAGATCAACACCGCTTTTGTCTCTTATTCAAGTGTTATCTATCCACTGTGAAGAAGCTTGGTTTTGTCTGGATTCCTTAGGTGAGGTGTGGGAACAACAACTGGTAACGTCTTATGTGACTTTGATCCAAAGGCGGACACTTTCTAAATTCGTGGCCACAAACGTAACTCCTTTCTAGACTTGTTTAATTCGTCGTTACGAACAACTTTCCTTTCTTCTGAAGCGGTTCCGTACCGTAACCAGCTTCCTAATCTGCTTCTTCTTACCTGTGTCCACTGCACGGTTCTAAAATGGCCAATGCCAAGAATCACATTAGGTTAATCAGAAGTGCTGAGTGGCTGACGGTTCCCGTTGGATACAGAAACCATCCGCCCCTCAGCATTGGTTTGACGGGACAGGTAGTGTATGATGCATTTTATCACAAAAGAAGTAACAATATCGAGTGACAAACGAGCTTAAGTCTTGTGTAAGACAGGCGCGAGGAAGTTAATATATGGATTGCACCGTATTTTTGAGACTAAACTTGCCGTGTTCTCCCAATTCGAATTATCCCATTTCCACCTCCACTTTTGCTCGTTATGACTCCGGCCATTTACCCAACCGCCCAAGGTCACTCATGGCCAGCAATGGTTTTCCAGTTTTAATTCATGTCAGCCGACTGAGTCTTTGAATTATTTGGACCTCATCCCTATTGTTCCATACAAATTGCAAAAGAAACATATTATTATTTAATCGAGTACCTCCCACTGTTTATGACATTGTCTCCTTTTCGCACAATCCCTACTACCCGCAAATCCCCCTATAACACCCCAGCCTGACTGTAACAGCATGATCATGCTAGACGGTATGCCACCCACAAGTTGGGAATATACATTATTATTAGTAGTAGTAGGTCGACCCCTAGAAAGGCTGGGTAACCCAGCGTCTGAAATATACGGCTGTCTTCTCAGAAATAGAACTGAGACAATTGAATGGCTAGTAAAGCCAATGAAGATAAGATGCATAGGCTAAGCCGGAGTATATTCTGGGAAACAGTCGCTATAAGTGAGTGAGTGGTGACGTGAGGAGATAGGTAAGTTGCTACTGGGAAGTAGTGTTTATTCCTGATCCAAACGACTGAGTCAATCGGTAGGAGCCCTTTCCGGGTCATAGACTGACCGTGCACGACCGAATGAATAGGGCTCTGAGCAACCCGTAGAATGTGGCCAGCTTTTTTTCGCGTTATCGTTGCATTCCTCAAAAACCATTTGCCGTACCGCAAAACAATACGTTATATTTCTAACGGACTCATAAACCGCTTCGAAGGCACTGGTGTTCATACATCTCCAAAGATATGGCCGTGGTGGCCAGGTGGAACAGTAGCATGGCGCATCCCATCCGATTTCGGAAATTTTAAGGAGAATGTGTCAGATGTATTTGCCTGTCGGCTAACGTTTACAAAAGATTTACAGAAAAGAATTCAAAAGAAATGCGTTTCGTGTCCCGATACTATCGTAGTTTCTGACAAGCACCAAGGCAAAAAGGCAGCTTCTATGTCGTGAATAGCGGTCACGTAGGCCGTCAGAAGTGGAGACGCAACTCAAGAAAATTGAAGATGTAATAAATGTTAATCCAGTCAAGGCAAAACCAATCCTCAATTCTCGTGAACTTAAATCTCATAGTGTTGAGTTAGTCTGTGCAGTACAGGACGCCATCTTGTGCATTATTGCTTCTAGGCCAGTGGCTATTGCAACGAGCAGTTAAGCAACTTTTTATTGGGAGGAACACCATCATAAATCTCCATTCAGTCGTTGTTTCGCCTTTGTAATATACACCGGAGTAAATTAGTCTAGGTTTAAATAGTGCGACTTGTGAACCATTCGAAACAGATTATTTATTGTGCTGAATGGGTCAAAACGAACAAACTGGTAATTATGTCCCATGCAGAAAGCGACAATGTAAAAGCAGTTCCGCAAGTATACTGAGGGCTCATTTTTGTTTCACTATACTGAGTAGAGGTGTGAATAAGAAGCAACAGTTAATCAACTGTTTGCTGAGTGATACTAAAAGACTCGGTCGAGGAACGCGTATGGATAGGTCGGCTAAAGGAGGGTCTATTCCAAGACTTAGTTATTTTCCGGTAATACCGCGTGATTCGCCAGCGTCTACGGTCGAATTCGGTGCAATCGACTTTATCAGTCTCTATTGCCTTTGTTAACCCTGTTTCACCCCGTGGAGAGCGGTATCGTTCTTTGCGTCAAAATTCTGGCTTGAAAAACCTCTTATTGCAGCTACACTCCTAGCGCGGCGAACAATGCGACTGCTTTACCAGGTCGCTTCGTAATACGGTTTTCTAAACTAAAGATGTGGGCCTTTGTTTGTCTAGCTTCTTGTCTCTGACAGTCCCGGGATCATTAGGCCCTTTCAGCCAATGTTGCTAATGAAAACATTGCAAAACTGAAGCCCTACCCTCATGACTAAGTAAAAATTTTCAATCAAAGAGGCCGATAAAATGCCAGCTAGGTGTAGTAGTAATACTAGGTCTGTTTCCTAAATTGTGGGAAGCATACCAATTAACGCATGATTGGACCATTACAACTTGAACGTGGCGGGCAACAACACAACGACGGGAAGGCAGAACCAAGGAGACGTACTTATCACGTGATGAATATACTACCGTGTGGATCCCACATAATGAGAACGAATAGTTCAAAGTCGCTGGGGCGACAACTGGAAAGTCGAGCTTTTCGAAGTACAAGTATTATGGGCGGATTTAATTTAGTATTAGGCTGCCAATCTGTCACAATGTGGGGCCTACAAATCCAGCTAGTGCTCATCACGGAGTTGATTTAAGACCTGCAGAACACAGAAGCAAGCGTTTGCATATGGCGTGGTTGAAACAGACTCTGCGCTACTCTGACTCTTTATTGGTAGTCTGTGGGTACAAAATTTGCATTATAGGGACAAGGCATTCCTCTTGTTTGCAGTGAGCAACTGTTGACTGGGGTTTCAACTCCAATTTCAACTTAACTTAAATTCCCACAGTACAAACTCACTTCATTACTCGGCTCAGGTCTGGGTCCTCATCCTCATTCTGCTATCTACGATTTAAGTTAGTTACAACATTTTAAGGCTATCCCGTCTATGTAGCGGTTATCAGTTTTATTTCATCGCCTGGCGTTTTATTGATAACATGTTACGCCGATTCTAATTTCATCGTCCCCAATTTCTTTCCCTTTGTCTCAAAGGCGTGCCATAATACTCCCCGTTTCACCGTCCTCAAAAGCCGCTGCGTTTAGTTCGTGCCGATTCTGGCAAGGCCTTATTTGTGTTGATAGATATACAGATATATATGCATATACATATACGAATTTCTTATTTTCACGCACTTCTAGGCGCCCAAAGCGGTTAGTACACCGTCATGACCGAATACTTGCCTCAATTCTTGTTGTGTAAATTCAGTACTTAAAGGAGTAGTTAGAAAAACTTCAGGCCAACGTGAATATGCGTCAATCACAACCAACAAAAGGGTCGCAATAGTCCGCATGAACTCCTCGAAAGGTTTCACATTTAACTGGCCACGGATACTATTGTGAAAATTCGCTGCGGATCTTGTGTGTACATTGAACACAATTTTTAGCAGTACGCTTAATGTCAGCATCTAGTCCCGGCCACCAGCATGGTGGGCGTGCAAGATATTCTATTTTATCAACACTCAGATGACCGGAGCGCAAGTTTGCAAGAACCACCGCCCGCTGAGTCGGTGGAATGAAAACTCTATCCTCAAAGAACAACAAACCACCCGGAGTAATGGACGAACGTTTGCAGCGATAGTGCAATCGACGTCCCTCTTGCAGTGTTCAGTCACGCCGCAGCGCAGAAAAATTGGCGCAAAATATCTCTTGGTATCAGCAAAAAGCAATCCCGCCTAACTGGTAATGGTTGAATCAATGAACAATTCAAGTTATTGAACCGGATTTGCACAATGGAATTCTGAATGGGAAATTGGCATAAGGAATCAATTTTGCACTCATTTAAAGAATTCAGTAAGGTGATAGAAGTTTGCAATGAGTGCAAAACTTTGAGTCCGAAAATCCATGGTCCCGAGGTTGAAGCTAAAATATTACAATCGATAGGGATTCACGGATTCACGGATTGATACACAGGATCGAGGCTTTTGCCCAAGTTTCCCGGGTCGGTTTTGTTCTTGTCGGTCAGTGGCTGTCGTTCACCTGAAAGGCACAAGTGAAAAAAGGGTGGAGCACTGCTCTTTATGTTCTCAGCGCGGGGCAGTATGCTCACCAGAGCGAGGATTCGCATAAATAAATGTCTAATAGTGCTTTAAATTGGGTTCTAGAAGGAGCGTGTACAACCGTCGGAGGAAGGTCATTCCACGCAGCTACTACCCGAAATGAAAAAAAGTTTTGTCTAATGAATATGTGTGCCCTGAGCTTGAAGATTTTCTTACTATGTCCCAGCCGGGTGTTTGCTGGGTCAACGGTAAAAAAAACCTGCTTGCCAAGCTTTGTTCAAACAGGGCGTAAGTAAGAATTAGGTCCCCTCGGAGGCGACGGTGCTCCAGGGGAAAGAGATCAAGCGTCGTGAGACGCGTTTCGTGGTCCACGGACTTGAGGCCGGCAACCATTCTCGTGGCGGCCCGCTCGACACGCTCAATGAGGGTAACGTCTTTCCTACGTCCTGAGCAGACAACTTGGTTGGCGTACTCCAGGAGCGGTCTGACTTAGGCCCCATAGAGTATTTGGAAGTCCATGCGAGTAATACGGATCATACGTCGGATCATCCGTAAAACGGCGAATGCCTTTTGGGCCGATTTCTCATGGTGTAGTGCGAAGGACAATTTTGAGGAGACCCAGATGCCTAAATCTTTTTTGGCATCTATCCTCATGATGTTTTCTGGTCC
>NW_008751738.1:1641701-1654881 GCF_000715545.1 Opisthorchis viverrini
AGGGCATGAGAACCACATGGGGCTTAATTTGTCTTCATTTCACGCTACCATTCCAAGTCCCTCGCATCCCATCCAAAAAGGATGCCTCGGAACTAAAAACAACGCTTCCTTCGGTAAACAGTGGTTGGGCCCATGTCAGACATGCCAACAATCACCTAAACCCGGTAAGTTTGATCTGCTGTTTTCAGACTTCCGTTGCATTACGCACCAAGTCTTTGCGTAATCGCTACAGCCACCAAGCTGGCTATGATACGGTAACCCCGGTGGTCAGTGGTTTGAAAACCTTGTGACTCTTCCATGGTTTGTGCGCATTCTTTTGCCAAGCTAAATAACAAGAGTGTTGAACTACATTTGCTTTCAGCCTCCTCAAAATGTGAAAGTTATAGTTTTACGCCTGGACTTAATGAGGCACATTATGACCACGTGAACAATCGTCACCACCATCCAACAATATTCTGTAATGATATTCACGGATTGATACACCGGATCGAGGCATTTGCCCAAGTTTCCCGGGTCGGTTTTGTTCTTTGGGATGGCCTTTTGAATGCTGCCAGCCCGCTCCAAGATTGCCTGTACGTCGGGCGGGGAAGAAAGAGTAACTAGAAGTCCAAGGGTTCGCTTACTTCCCTCTTGGCGTAGCCATTCTGCGTGGAGTGATTGATCAGGCTTGCTGAGGATCGACTGTGCCAGCTTCGCTGGCGTGATTTTTCCGGAGAACGATCCCCAGATTATCAGCCTGTTTTCCCTTAGGCGTCTGTCCACTAGAGACGCTGTGGCGGTTTTTATAGCTGCGTCAGAAAGTTGTATGACTTTCTTCGCAGCCATGGGACCCGGTATGGACATCGCGAGGTATTGGTTCAGCGAGGAAAGTTCCTTGTCGACTTTCGCCCAGGTCGCTGCATTCTTAGCGCCTGAGTCCTCCAGTGCCTTCGAAAGACGCTCTAATTTCGCGTCGAGTATCCCGATTAAAGCGGAACACTGGCAGTGGTCTTTCGGCATCTGCACTGGGGATTGGGTACCGTTTCGGGGGACTCTTCTCTTCGCTGCGGTATGCATTGCACCCTTGACATAGAGGCAGCTGGCACAGACAAACGGGTCAGGAGAGTTGGCTAGTCGGCTTATTTGGTCGTCCTGTAAACCCGTGCATTTGAAATGCCACCAGGCCTTGAAGGCGTGGCATTGCATACCGCGTTTGACGTTCGACGGGCAGCCATTCCGCCCACATCTATTGTGGTCTACCAATGGCTGCGGAGGGCGATCGGTATGGATTGACGTCATGTTTCGGACTAGATGTAAAATAGGTGTGCGCAAAATATGAAGGGTTATCACTCAAATGTTTTGTTAGAGTAATAAAATTCAACAATTAGTGTACTGTACTCTGCGAATAGATTGAACAACGAAAAAAAATTTACGAATTTGCACGAGGGAAAAACGAAACCGATTTCGAACGTACGATGGATACCACCGATTTCGAACGTACCGCGCGATGGATACCCTGGGGCAATCTCGCAGGACTCGTACTAATACCAACTAGATGTACAGAAAGTTTGGTGGCACCGCCAACAGCAACATGCAGGCACTACCACAACGCAGACAAAATTCACCTGAATCTGACTGTGGAATAATGGACTCGACGCTGCCAATGTCAATAATGACCAGAAGCTGATATTAAAGTTATAAAAACGTTGTGGATTTTAGGGCTAAATGCATAAAGAAAGGGCATAGATGTCTTCTGATAATGCATTCACTTGACACTTGGATCAGACGTTAAGTGACATTTTTTGTTCACAGACAAGTTGAATGTACCCCATTTTCATGCAGATAAAACACTTAGCCCCTCTGTGAAGGAACGAATATCTGAAAAGGTTTTGGCTACAAAATTCACATTCCCAAATTTCTGAACCGATGAGCTGGAAATACAGTTTGTGGAGCGGAATATTGATGTTTTGGGGGCACGAAAATTTATTTGTGTTTTTAAATTGTTGTCAGCCTGCATCCCTGAATTATTTGTCGTAGAATAATTTAGCAACACCGCTTCATCAGTTTTCGTTATCTGCTTTACATCCTCATACTGCTCACGTATTTTTCGAATAGTTTGAAACTTCTGATCCGATAGAGTAGCTCGTTATCTGCTTTACATCCTCATACTGCTCACGTATTTTTCGAATAGTTTGAAACTTCTGATCCGGATAGAGTAGCGGCATCTGTTGCTTTTTGATAATCAAATACCTGCAACGAATCTATCACGCAGTTGCTCTTCTAGTTGAGCCTTGGTCACATTCGGCTGACTGAGTCCGCATCCGGAACACAAAATCACGAACCTACCGAGAATGGGGGCTACCAGCATATTGAACCATGCCCTTTCAGCCACCAAGAAGTTAGTCGGTATTGAAGGTTGCAGAACTTCTTTCAATGCATCATGGAAAATATTGATCAGCGACTTAGGGCATATCAAGTTTTTGAACAACGTATGCGCCTCCTTGCAAAAAATGTCTAAAATACGTCGTGAGTTGCTTATTATTCATACTCGATTTTGTAAGAGAGCGTATGCCTAACCGTTCCAAATAATCCTCTACATCTCACGCGGTTGATTTATCATTTAATGGTCCCATTTCGGTAGGCACGGTGAGTGGTTCGAATAGCGACACCGAAATGTAGTAATTAAGTTCAGTGCGCATATCGGTGAAAGGAAGGAGGCCTTCACTGTAAAGCGATTCATTAGGAAATGCCAAACGACCAGTTACAGACTATTGGACAGGAAAGCAAAACTCTCATATGCATCTTAGTTGCAAAAACTGAACAGCCATTTTCTCTTGAACGCGTGTTCCTGAACTTTCCCGGATACCAATTGAGTGTTGCTCAAGTCCAAGCAAATGCTACAAAGCGACTACATAAATCCGCAATAGACCTCCTTTTTCAAGCCAATTTACAAGAAGAAAACGTATCACTCGCATGCATTCCCCATCAGTGGTATCACCGTTACACACCTTCACCCTTTAAAGTTCGTTCGCATGCCGTCGATTTTCATCTGCCTCCGTCACTTGCAAAGCTGCGTCTCATTTATATTTTTCAATCCCCAACCATCTTGAAATGTGAAAAAGTTCCCCCGGTGGTCGGTAACAGCAAATGATCATTGTCATCAACTGCCTAGCTTCTGCGACCTTAGCCCACTCCTTCCGGGATTCCGGTTATCCTTCCACTTGACTTAAGTGCCTATAAAGAATGTGCGTGCCTTTCTACTTGCAGTTTTCTGCCTAGTCCTTCCCTGAACGGCGGTCAACTTTTCTTGAGCTCTCCTTCTTTCTTCCTCTAGCTCCTCCGGAGACAAGCGTGTTGCCAGCCACAACCCAATTTCCTAATCAACCGGAAGGCGCTAATGTTGACCATACATAAGCATAATCGAGAACTTGCCTGTGGTTGACTGTATGGAAGCACGATGAGCTAGCAACACCATTGGAAAGTTAATTTCCCAGTCACATTCTTTGGCCGCCAGTCATTCCTTGATCGTTCGATTATTACCTTCGGTTAGGCCCTTAGTTTGCGTGTGGTATAGGGACGTCCTTATCCGTCTGATACCCAGCTTCTGCAAGCAATTCCCAAAGTCTTTGCTCTCGAAGCAAGGCCACTGATGGGTTAGGATCATTTTTACCACCCCATGGTTAGCCACGATGTGGTGCATTACCACTCCGCTGATCACCATCGCCCGCTGATTAGCCACTGCTAACGCCTCAATCGACGGCGACAGGTGTTCTGTCATAGTCACGGTGTATTGATTCCCGCTGGTTGTCACCGGAAGGGGGCCTATGATGTCAACTGACCACAACTCGCCGATTTTCGAGACAGCAATGGGTTCCATGGGATGGGTTGCCCCCTCTTATCAAGCAATGGGTTCCATGGGATGGGTTGCCCCCCTCGTATCCCCTTTTATTAGTTGACAACGCTTACAGGACACCACATAATCCATCACCTCACTTCTCATCCCGGGCCAGTAGGCCCTCTGTCGAGGTAAGTTGGATGTCTTGGTGCACCTTGTATGTGCCATCTCATGGCATTCAACGATGAGATTCCGTCTCAAGACGTGAGGTATCACGGGCAGCACAACATCTGAATCAGCGGCGTTCCAGGAAATTATGCCAGCTTCATTCAGCCTCAGCCGATCAAAGTGAATCTGGAACGCTTCTAATTCCTTGTCTCCCTCTCCGTTCTCAATGTTCCTTCCATCCAACAAGGCGGCTGCAACCTTTCGTAACGCAGGATCCTGCCGTTGGAGGTGCATCAACCTTCCGGGATCCAGTTCAACGACGAGGCCATTGGCTCCAATCATGATCCTGTGGGCTTCAGCTTCAGCCTCTGGCCTTGACAGCCAATCAGCCAAGTGGTTCCCCTTCCCATTTACGTGCTGGATTGTGAAGTTGTACTCTTGCAACCGGAGTGTCCATCTTTCGAGCTTCCCGCGGGGATCTCTGGTGGTCCTGATTCACTCCAGGGGTTTGTGATCAGTTTCAACATGAAATGTTTGTCCGAGCAGATATGGCCTCCATTTATCCATGGCCCAGACGATTGTCAAACATTCTTTTTCAATGGTCGAATACTTCTGTTCAGTGTTAGTCAGGACACGACCGGCACATTTGATAACTCCAGTCCTCTGCCTTAGGATGAACCGATACCGTGATCACTAGCGTACGTTGCAATAGTGAACACCTCTCCGACCCTGGAGAGAGTCGGAGAGAGTCAGTTGCTGATCCAACATCCGCGCTTTGGCACGCTCAACAGTTTCATGTGCTTCCACGGGCCATTCAGATTTCCCATTTTGCCTGAGCAAGTCGTACAATAGCGCGGCGATATTGTTGAAATTCTTAACGAACCGGATGTAGTATACTGCTCGTCCAAGAATCTGCCGTAGGGACCACTTTGAATTGCGAACAGCACCATCCTTAATCTTTGCCAATTTTTCAAGCAGTGGATTAACTTTTCCGTGACACCACTTTATGCCCCAGCAGTGTCACAGAACTCCAAGCGAGCAGAGTGTTGGCTTCATTTATCCGCAGGCCAGCCCCCCTGGTCCGCTTCAATATAGCCTTCAAGTAATGTGCGTGCTTTGGTTTAAAATTGCTGTACACAACAATATGGCCTCTGTACACGGCAACATTCTGGAGTCCCTTCGTTAAATGAAGCATCAAACGCCGAAATGTGAAGGGGGCCCAGACAAACCAAACGGAATTCTTCTAAAGTGATATTGGGTGTCCCCAACCGTAAACGCCGTTTTCTGCCGGTCCCCCGCCTTGATAGGTAGTTGCCAGTATCCGGAACGCAAGCCAAACACGGTAAAATATCGGGAATGCTGGAGCGAATCGAAAATCTCTGCAACCGAAGGCTCAGCTACAGCCCGAATTACTGTCAGTTCACTCAAGCGCCGGAACTTTACGCAAAACCTGTATATTCCGTTTGGCTTTCTTACGAGCACAACCGAGGAATCGTACTCACTCTAGGCTTCTTCGATTATGCCATCCTTCGGCATCTCCTGAATCTGTTTATGGACATCTTCCCTTAGATGGATCGGCAACGGACGGGGGCCATATAATCGAAGGCGTTCTGGTGACAGAGGAATTTCGTGTTCACTCCGTGGGCAGAGGCCAAACGGATTCTCACTGACCGCGAACAGCTCGGTATATTCCTCCACCGCGGACCGTGCGGACGGTATATTACAAGACAGAAGTATTCAGACACGCAGCAGACTCAGAGCAGCGCTTTGGTAACCTTCAAGCTTCATTGCGCCATACCTTGTTACCAGTTTTCCCTGCTTTAGGTCAATCACGTAATCTGTGCTCTTGAGGAAATCAGCTCCCAATATTGTCTGCCCTACGTCTGGGCTGATCAGGAACGCGTGCTGCACGGACTTGTTGCCTAGGCGTACCAAGTATGTTGACAATCCGTCAATCTTCAGTCGATATCCACCCATAACTCTCACTGCTAGCGAGCACGGTGTGCGTTCAGCTTGGTTCCCAATCCGCCTCAGCGATACGTTTGCTCCTGTATCAGTCACGCATAAATCTCTTCCCGTCTACGTCGGTAACGGCTCCTATGGTAGCTTGAGTCATTACGCTAATCGCGACCCACCTTGGAAAGTGATCGGGTACGGGGACACTGATTCCTCCAGTAGCCAGGCTGGCACCGGCTGTTTCGAGCGTGCCTCCGAGACTTCGTTTTCACGGCTGCAAGCTAATCGGCAAGTTGGTCCACTGTAGCCTGCAGTTTCTCCGCTGGTGGACCATCCCTCTTCTCCTTCGAATGTAACGTGGCCAGTGGTGATTTGGGCACTTTCCGGGCCAGACGCACCAGTTCCTCCACACTCAACTGGCCAGCTGCGCCAACCAAGCGCTGGCTGAACAATTTCGAGGAACTGGTTCGACAGCAACTGGTGGCGTGACACTCCGTCCACTCCCGGCAAAGCGCGATCCTACGACTCCTGCAGAACAGCGAAGGACACGGTTGGGTCAGATCCAGGTGCTATCCTGGCCGACTTGAACCGCCTCATAGCATCCTGGCCGTAGGCCGGCGTGTCGAATTCGCTTCAGTTACTTCCTTCGGGGCGGCCCAGTTCATCTTCCGAGGGCCCCTTCTGGCCACATCCAGGGCCGCCTTCGCCCGGCCCCTGAGGTTGGCCTCCAGCGCCGCCAACTCACACCGTTCGGTCTCCAGTCCGGCAGCCTCAGCAACCTCCTCAAAGTCCTCCAGGAAGGTCCAAACATCCCCATCCTCAAAGGGTTTTGGCCACGAAATCTTCAACCTTAACCTAATTACAGCACCAAATGAAAGACAAAAGGATTTCACTGTGGGACGATTCATAAGAAAATGCCAAACGACCAGTTACAGACTATTGGACAGGAAAGCAAAACTCTCATATGCATCTTAGTTGCAAAAACTGAACAGCCATTTTCTCTTGAACGCGTGTTCCTGAACCTTCCCGGATACTAATTGAGTGTTGCTCAAGTCCAAGCAAATGCTACAAAGCGACTACATAAATCCGCAATAGACCTCCTTTTTCAAGCCAATTTACAAGAAGAAAACATACCACTCACATGCATTCCTTATCAGTGGTATCCATCGGTATAAACAATCGACTAGAAATTCAGAATTCAGCACGACGTAACAAGTAGTACGTATATATTGGAAATGATATGCGTGCACAGCGCTCGGCTTAATAAAACGAGAGATATTGGATGGAGCGAGGAATAGATCATCAATCAATTTCATTATAGTTTACCTGGGTTTTGGGTGTTAACGTCCGTTAGGCTCCCTTGGCGATCGGTTTGACGGGGACGCCAGCCTATAAGATTCACACTGAGAACAAAGTTTAGAAATAAGCATTCAAAAGGCAAAACGCGCTGTTAATGAATGAAACCTTTCGGCCTAGTGTCATGCACTGTCTCAATCTAATGCTCGTCTCTGCCTTATTCGAAATCGCGTACAGCGCTATCTGTTCGGCACCGAACATACCTTTTAAGTGCTTGTCCTTATGATTTTGGGGGCTAGAAGTTCTTTCCCAGCGCCATAAAATTTAGGTGTCACGCTTTGCTTAATTTGGCATACATTGCTTTACGTAATTTAACGAAATTTCGACAACTGCAAACCATTATTTGCCGGGTCCCGGGACCGCTAAGAAATCACTGCTCATCTTTGTGTCACTGGTCGAATCGCCATATAGCTAAACTCCCGACCAAACTTATAGACGACTAGTTAGCATACACAAAGGTTTAGAAACTATTCACTCTTGTGTTAAGAAACGACGAAGCCTTCTGGCCATGCCAGCAACACAAGCCCCAATGGCACAATTTAGCTGCTGTTCATCAGCAGCGCTAAATGGGGCGTGCCAAGGCCTGTGCATTCAAAAGTTCTTTTGGCGCAGGGCCGCAAATGATTAACGTGATTTCTTCTAGTACTAAGGATATATGCCTCGATAGATTTTTCTCCCTGAAAAGCTGCTAGCCGCTTAAACTAAAATTTATTTTTCTTATTCGCTTGGACAATGTATGTGATCAAGGCTTTTCCCCAGACTTCCCGGATTGAGTTCTTTCAGGTCGTTTATTGCCTGTCGTCCCCCCGGATGACACAAGTAATAAAGGAATGTGGCACCGCTCTTTACTTTCTCAATGCCTGTCATTGAGCTTGTCAGTTCCTAGATTTACATAAAAGCAGCTGAATGCGCTTTGAACTGCGTTCCAGCTTCAGCGTAAACAACCGTAGAATAGAGTTTTCTATGTACTAACTAAATAAAATGAAATGAATTGTTGCCCGAAATAATGGAAGACTCTGAGCATGAAAATTCCACCTCGTACTCGCCGTGTATTGGTTGTGTCCACTGTAGATAACCCATTGGCTATACCTTTGGAAGCGACGATAATCCTTGGGAAATTAATCGAGCACCCCAAGACGCGTTTTACAATCGACTGACTGCGCCAAAGTGTACCTGATAGTGCTGGGTGAACGATCGGTCGTGTACTCTTGTCCTTAGATATTGTTTAAGGTTGAAGTGAATGAACTTGAAACGTTGGCAGAGTACTTCATTGCAGAGGGCAGCGGAGATTATATTTCGGTTTCTCTCACCAGCTTTTTAATAGGATGAAGGACACTTCTTGTCATCTTCTTAACAATTTAAATCCTCTCGTCATATCGGACATTGGTGTGGCGGAGAATCAGTTTGGGCTAAAACTGGGTCACCCAGTAAATCAGAGGCTGTGGGATCTGTTAGACTCTGTCATCCCATATGGATTGTCTTTTAGGCCTTTTAAGCATTCGCATTTGGCTGCATAAAGGCTTGGGTATTATGCAACCGTTATTGTGACAAATATAAGGGGTGACTGCAGTAAACCACGGACCACTCAGCTTAACGTATCACTGCGCTACAACATTCTAGCTTGGGAAAGCCTTAAGTTGACACATCTCAATTGATACAAGCTGCTACAGGTATTTTTCTATGATTTTATTTTGAAACAGTCGTGTCTGCTTCGCTGAAAAGTTTGCTGCCATATTGCGCGAGTAAACATTTACTACTTAAAATTCCGAAAAGATTTAGTTGCTTAAACAGTTGCTTCTTGCTTTCCAAGCTGCGTGGCTTTGTGATTATCCCCCAAATTTTCGTGTGGATATTTAAATTTAATCCAGCGAGCAAAAGGGACAATACATCTTTCCAACTCAGCCTATCTGTAGCTTCTGGTGAACTCTTTGTAATTCCATGGCTCCAAGAAGCTTTTCCTGGCCATATGGAACATCGGGTGCATACATGGTGCCACTATGTTGCGTAAGGGCACATCCGCTGAAATATATAACTTGTTGGCTTACCAGATGGGCAGCGAATCTAAATTGCTTTTCTATAAAGGTGTCTAAAGCGAGCTGAATTCTCCCTTCTCAAAAAGTGCAGATGAAGTAAGCCACATCAGCAACTGTATGATTCTCGAAATCTTCTCAACCTTGTTAAATCAGCTTGCCCTGTTTAGCTGGGCAACTCGGTCAGGGCAGGAGATAACCTACCAGCCATTTAAAATGAAACAGCAAGGTCCTGGTTTTCACCCGATATTTCCTCGCGAAAATAATGAATCCCTAGAACAATATAACATCCGTCAATAACCACTACATCTGCCATTATGTAAAGCAGAGCAACATAATCGCTGAAATACAAGTGAAAAACAGGTTTCTAGCCCAGTGTATCACGGGCGTTTGCGCTGATTCTTCAATTTTCGTAGTCTAAACAGAAAATGTCTGGATCACGACGGTGATGTTGATTTTACTTTTACTTATCTTTAAACATTTTTTGGTTTGCAAAACATTGTTGCACCAAGTCCGACGGTGTTTAATGGCCACATCGTCTCCCGATAACTAAGTGGCAGTCTGTTCCATCACAGAGCATGATTGTGTAGTGTCGCAGGAAACTTCTAATTTTCCAGGGCCTAAGCTGACGTTCACATAAAAAGAGGTATAACCCTTATTTTATCATTGTTTGTCGTTTTTGCGCTGTCTGGTGGAATCTCCGGCTCCATGGTCCAACAAGTTGTGAAATTTCTTCTAGTGATTGGATTTGTTTGAGTTCAGCTGCTACTTTGGTGGGAACTTGCTCGCGAACTATACGATTGTTTAGTCCATCCTAATATACTGGCTCATCAGCTACGTTTTAAAACAGTAAATTTGCAAAACTAGCAGGCCCCCGGATACATGCTCTAAATTTCTTTGAAATCTTAGCTGGAACCGAGAAGATATTTACATAAAGATTGAACATTTACCGGTATTTGTTCGGCACTTTAAAATCCGCCTGGAGGGTTGGTGAAATCTTTTAGGCTTATTCAAGGTCTGCTCCGAGTGCGAAATTTACATGTTCGATGACGACTATTTCTCAACTTGATGTCTGCTTAAGGGTGGTTGAAAGTTTTGTAGAAAAGCTGATTTCCTTACGTGTTTTCTTCTTTCGGGAAGAATTTTAAACGTACACTTAAACAATAATTGTGTTGACTATGTACCCACGAACTCGAATTGGAGCAACCATCTGCGACTTACGCACAAAAAGATTTTTTTATTCCATAGCAAGAGTCTTGCCACAAAGAATCAATTTATTTGTCGCAGATAGTCAGCTTGATGGATGTTTCTTTGAGAGCCGGCCCATGCTGTATAGCCTGTGGGTTTAGGCTTTCTCTTCAGCGGTATTTCGAAATTTAGTGGGCTTGTGTGCAGCACGAGAGGACAGTTAAATGGGGTGGCCTGTGCTCTGCGGATTTTGGCCTAAGTCCGGAGGGCTGAGAACATGCTCATTCGGGATATAGTAGAGAACATGTGTACCGGGAGCAAGCCATAGTCTGTGTATGGTGGTTGCAGTACCGCCATTGTGATGTCGCACTTGGATCCGCGGACAGTCTCGTACGTAAAGCTCTTAGGCGGGCCAGTTAGGTTGTTGGGGCATTTAAAGTTGGCTTGGGAACAGTAACAAATTGGCAGCAGCATAGACCAATGATCTTCTTGGGCCCATCGAGCGCGCATGGTATTTCATTGCTGCCATTCAAACGAGACAATGACGGGGCTGTTTAAGACTGGAATCTCGAGGTGTAAAAGGATCAAAAAGGTCTGCCAGGGGGATGTATCATCCATTACGTTGACAATTGAAATACTCCACATTTATTCTGTCCCCATTTGTAACCACCGCCTCACTTTTGTGTCTGGTGTGTATATATGAACTGGTGTTTGTCTGTCCTTAGCACTTCACCCATTTGGCCTTGAGGTCATCCGGCCATTTGTAGCCGACTTTGCACGTGTTGACTATCACACGTGTGAGTCTGTTTGCTCCTTCGGTTTGTGCTTTTGTAGTCCAAGTGAACCGTTTGTTTTGAACGCGTATCAACTGCCGAGGTTTGCGTGATTTGTGAATTTGTCTTACATTGATAGTACCGCATAGAAACCCAGCTCGGACTATTTTTGCCCACCTGGAATTTCTGGTATTACGCGTCACTCGAAGACACCGTTCACTGGTTACAGGGCATCTGGATATAAGCCAGACTAAGGCGCAAAATAGCAGGTAGCTAAGAGTTCATAATGTGTAACCACCGAAGTGAGGCGACAATGCTCGATATCAGGATGGAGATCGACGTTAAGTCAGATTTGGCAGGGAGCGGTGGCATGTGGTCTATGCGAACCGGCGTGTCCATACAAGAATATAATGAACGTGCATTAGTTAAGGGGTACATCAAAACCGTCACAGCTGATAGTCTAGTTCTCTACGGAGCTTGGCAGTTGTGTAAACAGGCGACTCCTAAAACCATGGTTGAACAGCGCGCGACTTCTTAGTTAGCTTAGGCAAAATGGAGTAATGAGAGGGCAAGAGTTTAGGTAGGTAAGATTAAGTATGGGGGTTTTAAAGACTGCAGCGAAAGAAAAGTCACTAGTTAGAGGCTACAGTGAACAGTAAAATGTCAACTGTGAACATGGTTGGCTATCCCACATTACGTGTCTCACGAAAAGAGGGGCCAAACTATCCCTGAAATTTGGGCAAGATTATGAACATTCGCAGTTAAGATCACAAAAGGATTGCAGATCGGAGAAAAATATGAGACGCATGGCCATGTCGCTTGTTTGGAGTTTTGACCACCAGAAATCGGGAGAGTGCAACAAAGCCAAGCGTTTGAGGTGGTGGCATGTTCAGGTAGCTTGGTAATTGCACCGCTACGACGTGAAAGCGATGGCTTTAGTGCATGAGCATCACTAAATGCGCGATTATGCCAATTTCGCCAACGTCACTAATCAATGGGGAGGAGAAGGCAAAGAAGCGAAGCAAACGTTACAGTCCCCAGTTAGCTCACCATAATCGGATAGGTTATGTGAAGAATGGATAACTTGGTCGCTTATGTGTCCGGATAGTCTAGTAAAGAAACAAAGTTGAAAAGATTAGCAATACCACTGTGTGGGCGACGAGTTAGCTGATACCCAGAACTCGTATGACAGACATGAGAAAAGCCTCAAGTTTGCTTGAAGAAGCGAACACCTTTGAACATGTTATTCGTGTCTGAGATGCGAAGGCTCTTTCAGTCATAACCTGATGTTGAATATCACAAAATATTAGTCTATGAACGCAAGCATTGCAGCTGACAAGCCGTGCCTTGGAGCGGATTCTCTGGTTGGCTGACTACGAGATGATTGCAAGTTATGGATAGAAAGACGGAAGTGTTGTTCCCATTAACCACAGCACAGAAGCGTCGCAAAGCAAATGTAGAGTGAAGGAAGTTGTTAGGGATTGAAAGAAACAGATCTGACAACAAGTGCCCATCCATTCACTAGATCTTAGCTACGGCTTCATCCATGGGTACACGTTTGAAGACTAATGGGGTCTTTGTATGCCATATATACTACTTGAACATACGACTGCCTTGTGTACACCCCCGACTTGGTCCACATTTGGTGTGCTCTGTACTTACATGCGGCCCTACCAATCCCGATTGTCCTCGCTGACACCACCCCTGCACCCTTTTGGGATGCACTGTGGGTCCAAATCCCGCTGCGCGGGTCCGATTCTCTCCTTCTCGGTGTGGTCTACCGTAACCCTTCGAGTCCCCTGAGGATGACCAATTCCTCACACAAACCCTTGGGCAACTCTCCTCCAACTACCATTTCACTCATCTCCTGCTGCGAGGTGACTTCAACGCCCCAA
>NW_008751738.1:1657237-1663340 GCF_000715545.1 Opisthorchis viverrini
TTTTTCACTTGTGCCTTTCAGGTGAACGACAGCCACTGACCGACAAGAACAAAACCGACCCGGGAATCTTGGGCAAAAGCCTCGATCCTGTGTATCAATCCGTGAATCCGTGATTACCTTTGGGCCAGTTAACCAAGAAGAAGTTCGCATTTTTGTCAGTAAGATATCTGAATAATCGCACTGGGGTTATAAACAAGATAAAATTGATAATCATCTTCCATTTATAATATTAATAATAATGTTTATTCCCAACTTGTGTGTGGCATACTCTCTAGCATGATCATGCGGTTACAGTCAAAATGAGGCATGACTGGGGGGATTTGCGGTTATTGGGGATTCCGCGAAAAGCGGAAAATGTCATGAACAATGGGAAGTATTCGATGCAATAATAATAATAGATTCATTTCGCAACTTGTTGGGAACAATGGACATGAGCCCCGACTAATTTAAAGACTCAGTCGGCTGGCATGAACTAAAACTGAAAACCATTGCTGGCCATGTGTGACCTTGGGCGGTTGGGTAACTGGTCGAAGTCACAGTGAGCAAAAGTGGAAGTGGAGGTAGGACAATTCGAATTGGGAGAACGTGGCAAGTTTGGTCTCGAAAATATAGTGCAATCTGAGAACAAGCAGACTCACTGGTTGCACCGTTGTAGGGAAGCCAGGTGCAGGGGTTAGGTTTGATGGGATACAGAGGTGGTTGAATTCGAACAAGTACACCCATAGGTTGGAATGAATGTCACGGGGGCACTTTGGATCGCTTGCAGAGCTTGTCGTATTTGCAGTCAACGAAACGAGTAGGCAAGAGGGCTCGGTTGGGAGGTGAAACGAAACTGTCGCGTGTGTGCTATCGAACTGAGTATGGCAGTGGCGCGCCATCATTAACCTGACATGCTCCAGTTTTTTAACAGCCCCGTGATTGATCTTCGCGTGAAAGTGGTATACGGAAAAAGAAACGGGGTCAATGTCCATTATGGTTGTACTAGTCAATATAGGAGCTGACAACATTTTCCCGATGATGGTCTTATAATTTCCAAGTGCATGTATGGTAGAGCGACATTGCACACAGTTATGAAGTTAAAGTAATATCGTTGTAGTTGGACTGTGCTATCATGCATAGTTGGGACTGCATAAGCATCGGTCTGCATAGATATCTACCCATTGTTCATTATCCGTGGTCAAGATAAGCAATAACACGTGCATGTCTGAGTATGGGGTGTCAACATTGGTTATCAGATTAGGCTATAATGCACTGTTGAGGCCTCATATTCAGAGTCGCACATGAAAACTGGCTGAGCAGCCACGCTGGGTGGCTTAGGTGAGCAAAACGCATACGTTTATGCAGCGAATGGGGCCGTTGGTTATCGCATCAGGCTGTCATACATAGTTAAGTGTCTATAATCATCGGCCCGCATGTTTCACCCAGTATTTACTTTGGGTAGCCAGGGTAAACGTGCAGTTATCATGATAAAGGGTAATGGTTGACCTCATTTTCCAGCGATATTGTCGGGCTTCATTACCTATTCCAGCTAACGAGTATGATTATTTCTAGAAGTAACGGTACGGTTTTGTTGGTACTTTACATGAGGATATATGAAATCGCTGCATTGTCTACTGAATAGTTGTGTCTATCCTATAATGGGGGTCGTCCAGTTGTCTTCCATCATTATACTGAACGCTAGGTTAGCTCCGCGAAAAGCAGTGTTGGGCTGGAAATCACCGGAAAATATCCAACTAATTGATCGAGATTGACGAGTACATAGCATGCAGACGTTATTCGATGATTAATCTGGGTGGAATTTGCGTTGGATATTCTGAAGATTTTATCCCCCATCTAAATAACACTGTGAAGTGTTAAAATAAGGTAAGAGTTGATTTCGTGCCTTATCCCATAAACTGGCGACCACATGCGAATCGGCGCAGGCCCATAAACCTGAAAGTTAGGTCACTAAAACAACACGATATGTGGAATAAATCACTGAAATGTGCAGCCGGATTAGATTGACACCACGCACAAATCGCAAATTTATCATCCCCATTGTGTTCGTGGAATTAACTTCGATTTACTTCTAGTGACCGGCCGACATTCTCCGATTAAAACACTCATTACATCATCTAAGACAGCTACAAGCCTATAAGTCTGACTACCGTGCCGTTCAAGGTGATGAAGCGCACTCTGAAGCGAGCCATCTTAGATCACCTTAATTCCAACAACTTTATATCCCTAGTTCGACACGAATTTTTCCCAAGCCGTTGATGCGTGACAAACGCGCTCACATTTATGGACAGCTTACCCCAAACCAAGGACAAGGGACCTATTTAAGATGCCACATTTTTCAACTTGTCAAAAGGATTTAATCAAGTTTCAACTGTTCCGCTGCTCCACAGGCCCGAGTCCTAAAGGATTCATTGGAAAATTCTGCACTGGATCAGGGCATTCACGTCAGACTGATCATTCCGGGTGGAAGTAGGTTCGACCTACTCTTCTCCAGCGCCGGTTTCCATTGGTGTTCCTCAAGGCCCCGTTTCGGGACCACTGCAGTTTCAAGTATACGTCAACGGCCTCCAGATGTTTTAACAAGTCAATGTGTACTTTTTGCGGACGACCTGAAATCCCGGAGTTCCAAGGCCAGTGCTCTCCAAACAGATGTACACGCTGCAAACCAGTGGTCGTCGAACGGACATTTTCCTCTGATTAACAAAAACTGCTTACATGCGCCACGTGGAGGGACTCAACGAATTCTTTTGTCGGCATGGTAAGAAAAAACCAGAAGACATCGCGAGGATAGATGCAAAAAAGTAATTGAGTATCTTGCTTTCTTCAAACACGTCCTTCTAACTGCAACATTAGAAACCGGCCCAAAAGGAACCCGCCGTTCTACGAATTATTCTGCGCACCTTCTCCCGCATTACTTGCAAGGACTTCCAAAAGTTCTATGGGGCCCACGTCAGACCGCTGCTTGAATATGCCAATCAAGTTGTCTACTCAGCACACACAAAGGATGTAACCCTCATTGAGCGCGTCCCGTGAGCTGCCACAAGAATCGTTGCCGGCCGCAAATACGTGGACGACGAAACGCGTCTCGCGGGGCTTGACATTCTTCTCCTCCGAGGCGACCCAATTCTTACATATGCCCTGGGTAAACAAGGCTTTGCCAGCGGGCTTTCACCATTGACCCAGCAATCACACGGCGTAGACATGATAAGAACATTTTGAAGCTTAGAGCGTACATATTCTTCAGGCAAGTTTTTTCTCTCTCNTTTCGCTCTCGGGTAGTGGCTGCCGGGAATAACCTTCCTCCAATGGTCGTCCACGCTCCTTCTAGAACCCAATTCAGAACCCTGTGAGACACTTATTTATGCGAGTCCTCCGGCCGGCAAGCATGCTTCTCCGCATCGAAAACTTAGGGAGAAATACTTCGTCCTTTTCCACTTGTGCTTCTCAGGTGAACGACAGCGGCTGAACCACAAGAGCAAATTGGCCCAGGATACTTGGACGAAAGCCTCGATCCCGTGTATCAATCCGTGAATCCGTCAAACCTAGTCTGCGACCTGGTTTCGCTACAGTTTGCAAACGTATCACATGCACATGAAGTTGCGCCACTGACAACTGATCAGAATGTGGTTGTAATGGAGCGGATGGTTCTTAGAGGGTAGAAGGAGAAGGACGTGTTCTAGCCCAGCTAGATCCCTCCAAGCAAGAGCTATTAACAAAATCAATAAATAGTACATACCCAGTGATCACCGATACAGAAATTTCTGCAGTATATATGCATCCGATGCAGAAATATTCTCACATATTCCGCAGCTTTTCGCACCCGGGTACATATTCTGAGGGAAATGAGACAAGTTTCCCCACCCAGTCCGCACCTGATTGCGGGAGTGGTGCAGAAGTTTCCATGACTGGCCGCGGAAATCCCTACTCTTTATCTGGATTTCTGTACCCAATCCGCACTTAGCCGCCATTGTCCGGCGCCAGATTAAGCCCATCGTTAACTTTACATATCATGCTCCCGTGCCGTGATAAACCATCTACCCTCTAATCTTGTCTCAGCATTTTACCTTCCTGGATATAAATAAGTGCTCTCAAGCGCAAATTTCATATGTATTAAAAATACTACAAGCAAACCATTTTTCATTCTTGATGGATCCCTGAGGGCATTTTCGAGCCACTGTTCGTTTTCCAGCCAGTGATGAACGATCCCCTTGATTTCCGTAGACTCGTGTTTGGAAAATTCCCTGCTGTCACGTTCGAAATAAAAAAATAGTGAATTTCATCCAGCCACTTGTTCAAATAACTAAGTTTAAAATAACCATTAGATACTTATAAATAAGCCCTGAAGCCAGCCTTGTTATCAGCAAGTCTACCTTTCCATTTATACCAGTTAAGTAGTACGGTGGATCTTGAGGCCAGCATCCGTGTAAGTACGTTTGTCAAGTGCAGTTGTGCGTAGCCAACGTCATGCGGGGGTCACCATTTCGTTTTTGTGAAATCAACAATCGTTACCACGGCAATTACCAGCTGTGCATAGCACAGACCATCTCTGTGGTGTTCTCCACCTTTCCGGAGCTCATCAGTAGGTGACAAAGGTAGAAAGGCTTCATTGAGCGCCTGAGGACTGCTTGCGGATACTAAAGTATTGATTTTTACAAGCAGTCTCTGGAGCAACGAGTAAATTCGCTTCAAATTATCTATAACAGTTAATGGACACTTGGGTAGGGTGCCCCTTAGCAAGTTAGCATGTAAAATACTTTTCATGCACGAGGGCCAAAGGACTGAAACAATTGGTGCGAACCGCCATTCATTCACTATGGCAACAGAGTTGTTTTCGAAAATCAGAACAACGTACTTGGCTGAAAAAGCAGGTTCCGAATACGAAGATCCAGAGAAGAACGTCCACATGCACATAAAAGCTTGAAAGGACTATCACAACATCAACACAAGTATATGTGATTATTCTGTGAAATTTTATTATTATTATTACACTTGCCGAGTACCAGCAGCAAGAGAAATGACTAATCAATGAGGGTATGCAAAATGGAAAAGTATATACGACTGCTGTTTTATTTTTATTTTATTCGACCGATGCAAACAACTGTGTGTTGCAAGCCAGAGCATTGATAGATTAAAGCGTACAAAGATTTCACGTGACCGTAAAATGGGAGAGGCGTTTTGAATGTCTGACACTCAATTGTGTCGCCAGAAAAATCTACCATTACGGCGGGTTGAGCGTCAAAAAAAATTCAGTCGTCAGGAAATTTTGCAAATTAATGACACCTCTATGCACAAACTTGTGACATCCGCTCGTGGACGATGGCCTTACTGGCAAACCCACATCATCCTGAAAACTTCTTCTTCGACCGCATCTAATCCCATGCGCTCAGCCAGTCGGCAGCAAAGCTGGACAGCCGGTGGTTTCGGCCCATGTATGTAATGCCTTAAGTGTCCCAGCTCTGGTTTTATAGGGGAACATGAAAAATGATCCGAGCAACCGTAGAGCTGGAATAAATTAAACAAATGAGCGAACAAATATATGTTGGTTGTTCGGTCCAAAAATAGCAGCAAAATTTTAAACAGCAACCTTAGAAACGTCAATTAAGAATCAGCATACTGTTGTGAGAGAAGGTAAACAGCCTATAAAAGTGGTTACAGAACAATGCATGATGAAGCATTGGTGAACGTCAATATGTAAAATATCTCGCAAAACATCATACCTATGTACAGAAGAAACGGTCATATCTCAGAAGCCTTCCGCCGGTCCGGGTCTACCAAACCTCGACATTTTCGTGGAAAATCTGCACTTAGGACCACATTATGATGCTCACTTGAATCATTCAGTAGGTACCAGGACCCCAAACGGCTAAGTCGTATAAAGGTTGCTTCAACCTTCGTGCCATCCCACTAGCAGCCGTGTAAATATTTCTACGCGGTTGTGAATGGTTTCAAAAGGATACTGATGAAAACCAATACAGGTGTAAACAGAACATACGGACTTCAACGACTTGCACTGGGCAATCCTGCAACAAAAAGCTGGACCGTCTGTAGTAACCATAAGGTTCTCCAGGGACCTCAGTGATAAATGCCCTTTCATAGCCAGAGTAAT
>NW_008751738.1:1664452-1670230 GCF_000715545.1 Opisthorchis viverrini
GTTTTCGGGTCCTTTCTCACCATGCATAACAAAGGCATTCGCTGAATCCCCTCCAAACGACGTATGAACGCACTCTTCATCATTCAGAGGAAGGTGCCAGTCCAACGACCACTGCTTGGCAGCGTCTACATCAATTTGGAGGGCAAAAATCCGACACAAACGGAATGAAGAATTAAATGCGTTGCGTTCAGCGCATGTGTGACGTCAGTATAAGGGAAATAATGAGGCATTCTTGAGGGACACTGAAAAAGCAATTCTTGCGGCGTCATTTACAGTTGAGTCCACATTTTGGACCAATCGAGTGCCTGCATAATCCTGTCATCGCCTTCAGGTAATCTGACCAATGACGTTCGAGTTGGGCTTGTGGGCCAATGCAGCGCCTAGTCGTCAATGCCGGGACATCTGTGGCGTAGTTTTGCGTAGCACCTCATAATGGAAACCCTTTGATTCAGCTTCAAAGTCGGGTGGTTGAGTGCAGCAGCTTCACTTGGTTACGGATCGTGCCTGTCCAACTTCGCGGTCGCTGTGCATGCCCAGACTGGGGTTTACGCAGAAGGTTGGTATCAAGTGTTGTCCAGAACTGCATGGATATTCAAGGCCAACCAGAACTTAAGTTCCGCATTAAATTTACTGGGCACGCAAAGCCTTCGCGCCGACATCTGCCTATAGAGTCCATTGCTGTAGTCATGAGCCAACGCACGAAAGACGTCACCCTCATTGAGCGTGTCCAGCGAGCCGTACGAGAATGGGTTGCCGGCCTCAAATCCGTGGACTACGAAACGCGTCTCGCGATGCTTGGTCTCTTTCCCCTGGAGTACCGTCGCCTCCGAGGGGACCTACTTCTTACCTATGCCTTGTTTGAACAAAGCTTAGCAAACAGGTTTTTCACCGTTGACCCAGCAAACACACGGTGGGGACATGGTAAGAAAATTTTCAAGCTCAGAGCACACACATTCATTAGACAAAACTTTTTCTCATTTCGGGTAGTAGCTGCGTCGAATGGCCTTCCTCCGACGGTTGTCCACGCTCCTTCTAGAACCCAGTTTAAAGTACTATTAGACATTTGTTTATGGGAATCCTCGCGCTGGCAAGCATACTGCCCCGCGCTGAGAGCATGAAGAGCAGTGCTACACCCTTTTTTCACTTGTGCCTTTCAGGTGAACGATAGCCACTGACCGACAAGAACAAAACCGACCCGGAAAACTTGGGCAAAAGCCTCGATCCTGTGTATCAATCCGTGAATCCGTGAAGGTTCCCCGGCCTTCAATGAATGAACCCACGGTTGTGCCGTGTCCGCTTTAGTCACTCGCCTGTTCGTGGACTCATATGCAGAATTGAGGCCTTCGTCCAGACATCCCGGTCGGGCTTACTCTTGTTGTTCGTATGACCCACTAACCTTTCATTTGGTTGGTTGTACCCATGGTGTTACGTAATGTCATGTGTATTTCGACGCCTCCATCGAGCCAGTGCCTCTAGTGATGGCTCTCCTTTGAGCGAATTCCAGTTTAGCGTCGCTTGTTATTTCGGCACAAGCCTTTTATAAATTTCTCTCCGTCGCTCTCGTTTGAACCAATTCTACGTGGTTGAACTGTTGGTGTCGGACATGGGTTGCACCATACTCCCGACAAGCCTTCGCGCACACCTATGAGGTAAATTGACTGTCATTGTTGGGCATGATAATCTGTAAAGTTCCGAAGCGATTAAATATTTTTTACTGGTCTCAGGATTGTAGTAGGATTTCCGGCCACCTCTTTTGAAAATTGTCTACGGCCAAAAAGTGCAAAGCACTAGCTTGACCTGCGTAGTCGGGGAGGAGCGCACCGGAGGGGCCTATTAGGCTGATCATATTTGGGCAGAAGTCAGTCAGCCCTACATTTGGTGGGTGACTACACCAAAGTAAAAAAAAACTTGTTTTGACGTACGTTACCTACTTGACAGGAATGAACTCACCAGCGTGGATCAAACTATTCTCATGAACCTATTCCTTGGGGCGTGCTCCAATGCAATCCCCACTTTTATGAGACTGTTTCATCTGTAGAGGCAGTGCCGACAATCTGTAAAGCAGAATTGATGGTAAGTGTTGTTGGAAATCGAAAACTATGGATGTAAGAAAAGAGCATGAACCTTAAATAGGTGGTTCTGCCAGTTAATACGCATCAGTTTTTGGCCTCACTACGGTGACATAGTGCTTCTCATAGTCTAGATTTCCATGGCATGTGAACATTGGAAGTCGGATGTGTCATTGGTGGGAAAGAACTATCTACGTTTACCGGTTGTGTGATCCTTCTGGATGCGGTGGTCGTGGAACTCATAAATTCTGGTGCCCGATGAAACATCTCTTGGACATTGTGTTCCTTTTTGATCCGTCATGCTTGTTTGCTGTCACACCGCAGTGGATAGAATATTCTTCGGATGCCTGTACCAAAGAAAGAGATTGAATGCCAGAACCCGCCCAAGACTTCCAGTCGGTGGCCTGACTTTCAAGACTGTGTAGCAGTGCATGAAGTCCATAGTTCACTAGCATTCTTAATGGATTATTCATCAGAAAATAGTGAAACCGGAATACGAAGTACAATCAGGGGGCAACAAAAAATACCACAGTCCAACTGAGCAGCACTGGCGAGCTACAATAGAAAACACTCAAAACGGAAATGTTTTTAGGGTAACCTTCCGAATGGGAACCTGTGTTGGCAATGCTCGTTGAAATGTTCGTGAGCTGACGGCACTATTGACGTTTTGATTCAAGACATGTTTTGCCTTCGCTGACCAGGAACATCTGGCCTGTACAATTAAGCCACTAGCAGCAGTTCGCAATAGGGCCATTGTTTTAATTGAATCCACAACCGGTTTTGGGAGCTTGAATCCGATATCGATGCTGTTTTCATACAGAACATGTATGCGGATAGACTGAGCGATAGTGTCAGAAGGTGCTCTGACATTCCAGTAACATTTATTTACAAACCCAGCTGCCCGGAACTCTGAAGCTGCCAATGAACTCATGTTGATAACCTTCATCTCTGTATGGAAGCCCCTGGACGAGACGAATGAACTGTCACTAACGCGGACAGATATGAATGTGTAACGCAACCACTGGTGACACTGTGAAATCTCTCACCTGCCAAATGGGACATGCAGAACTAGTAAATATCACCAGACGGACCATCATACAACTGTCATTCCCTTCTCCCTACCCTCCTGTTTTCCTTCTTTCCCTCCCCGCGATGAATGAAACTGTACCAGCTGGAACTACTACACTCTGTTGCGCAGCTTATATTTGGAACGTTGACTAAACAGATCGGTAGCTGTCATTGAGCTGGCAGGCTGAAAGGAAAGGAAAGCGTTCAGCTGTAGCACCCTTCCGGTGCCTAGCTGCCATGCCACCCGAAGGAAGCATGAGGGCTGGGATACTGCCAGGTTGCCCAAGCCTAGACAGGGGAAGTCGAGTGACGGAGGTCGGATTGGAACCACGGACCTTCCGGTCAGTAAATTCGCGCTCTAACCACTTGGGCCATCTCGCCATCTCGCAGGCTGAGGTACTCCAAGTCCTCCCTAACAGGATAGGTACTAAGTGTCCAAGGTAACCCCAAGCTGAGAATCTTCCACTCTTTTCTCTCGAGTTCCTGTTGAAATTGCATCAGACAGCACGGGATTTGTTCCCCTCATCCATTTCTCTTTCTTTTTACACCAAGACCGGAAGCGATTGACTTGGCTACACGACAATAACTGTGGTTGTGATCATGGCGATGCGGATGCTTATGACGATGCATATATCTGCACCACTGTTTATAGCCTATAGAAGCAACCACAAAGCCTTTCCCGGCGTTCCATGAAACGTCAGGTTTCTCTATATAAACTATGATATACTCTCTTCCAGTCGTTAGCGCTTTTTGTGTAGCCTAACTAACTGCATCCTCAACTCGATTCCACCTCAGATAGATTGCCACGCTTATTCAGTTGCCTGTAGCAAGATAACTCTGCTGAGTGTCGTGCTAACCATCTGATTACTTGATTGGCCACTTGTGCTTGAACTATCAGCTTGTTTCTTGCCACGCCATCGTATTCACGGGACGTCTGACAACTTCATTGGAAGAATTCAGTCGTTACCATATTATCGTTCTACATCCTAGTTGGTACAAATCTTTCTTTGTTTTCAGATAGTCCACGGCGGCACACGTCAAATAATTGAATTTGGTGATATTCGCTGTCTTGAAAATGCTTCGTTCGTTTTTTGGGGTTCGGCTTTACAGTCCTATTGTGGTAAGCTTGTTTGATTTCTTGACTGCCTTTAGAACAAGCATGTACGGTATTCAAAAGGATTCCTCAAGAGCTTGATTGATAAAGTGAAAGAAGAATCTAGCCGGGATGCTGAACTTAAGGTATTAGATCAAAATTCATCTTTCGACCTTTTATATAGGAAAATATCAGAAAATTCCGTGAAGAGACTGCCAAGCTCGAACAGTCGAAAGAACTTCAGTCTGTGCGCGAATTTTATGTTCGTTCCTTTTTGCTATGTTCAACACCTTTAATCCGTAGAGGAAGATTGAAAAGGAGCTCCCCACAGATGCAGTTGAAAAAATTCGTGTCAGACTCAATGTTTTATCCGATAAGCTCAAGGAAGGTGGTCAACAACTTGCAGTGAATGAATCCCTTAAAAAGAGCCTTGATAATTTATCGAAAGCTGGTGAGCAAATGAAGGATGTCACAAAGTCTCTCGGTGATAGTGAGTTTCTGAAGATTGCCCTCAAGGTAGATTTTTGTCCATTGCTGGGGTATTATCTTTAGAGTATCGAAGCTGTTGAGAAAGAGCTGGAATCTGATCGAGCAAAAGTCTATCGGCCTCCTAGTAAGTGTTTCATCACTCCTACCAAATTGTAGCTATTCTAAAAACACGCATGGAACTCATTGGAAAGACGGAGGAACGAATAATCCAGCCGGACAGGTGAGAAATACTGTTTTCGCAATCTGTGTTTTCTGAATAACTTTTTGTTATGCTTTGGTCTCGAGTCAAAAAAGTTCCTTTCTCTCTGAAGCACCAACAGGACCCTATCTCGGATATCGAAACCTCCGTTAGTAAAACGTTTTAAACCCGCTGTCTTCTCCGTTATGTATTCACGTGGACCATTGCACTTACTTGACTGGACAGAATACTCACGAGACTGATGAAAACTCTTCGGATTACATTAACAATAGATTAAGCTGGGACTCAGTTGAGTCATGTAAACGAAAGTGTACCAGTGCTCTAACTGGTATGATGAGTTGTGAAGGGTCATAATGTTACGTCTGCTTGTCAAAGTTCCTGAGAGGAAATCAGTTGATATGTATACTGGATCTAGACTGCATTTTAAACAGCTTTCAATGACAATAGCGTCAGCTTTCAGCAGACAGCAGAAAACTGAAGCGGTACGGAATGAAGAGTGAGACAATCATAAGAAAAAAATTGTTTACTGAAAGGTACTTTTGCGGTCAGGCAACTCTGTTATGAACCGCAACCGCTAGTTCTTTCTATTAAAAACATGTATGCGTTTTAGATCTGAGGATGACAACTCACTAGTTCCAACGGGTAATCACTGGTGACTTGGGGAGAAGAGAGGTCTTTGTTCACCACGTATTTGGTGGTTGCGAACTTACTGATCGCGAGGTCCGTGGTTCGAACCGAGCCCTGGCATATTGGCTGTTCTTGTCTAGTTTTGGGCAACCTGACACTGTTTCAGTCCTCATGCTTCCCCCCCCCCGCTTGGTATGACAGAGAGACGCGGAAATGGGGTCACATCTGAACTA
>NW_008751738.1:1670357-1676490 GCF_000715545.1 Opisthorchis viverrini
CCCCCCCCCCGCTTGGCATGACAGCGAGACGCGGAAACGGTGTTACATCTGAACTATTGCCTTTTGTTATCACGTGTGAAGTTAAATGCAGTCTTCGTGCTTGATCGGATCTAAGGAAAAAAACACCATGTTGAAAAACTGAAGGATATATCCTGTTGAAACCGTTTGAAGTCGACAGCTAGGCTTGGCCAATGGTGATACCGTGTAGAAGTGTGGCCCGCCAGAATGTAAGAGAAGCTAACGTGATAGTCCTCTGAAATGCACTGCATTCATTTGTGATGCGCAATCTTTTACCATCAGTCTGTACATACCGTTTAAGCTCAGTGAGATATTCCTGAAAGAGTTACGGATAGGGTCACCCATATCTGCCCCAAAAAGCTTTCGCAGTAAATCTCGTTGCCGAAGTCCATAAAAATACATCTGCTTCTGTCATTTAGGACTCTCCAGATGCACTGCTTTGGTAAGGAATTGCATCGGCGGCATATAATTCTTATTTATGATCTTGACCATCGTGACGCCGTGTACATGACAACTATCCCGTACGGCATTAGGCCGGGAGGTTAGCTGTTGGTTCTCAGAAAAAGATACTGCAACCTGTGAAGCGGTCAGTCACAGGCTTTTACCTATCTGTGATTATTTACTGGCCGTGTGATGTACGGTCTTGCTTGTGTTCACATTGCCTGTGTCTCGTCAGCTTTGGGCGATGCAGAATGAGTGTTCCCTTCTTCTGCTACCCACTTAGTGAATCCTCTGGAGTGGTGCTACACAAGGACTCCAAATGGTACGGTGCCTGGCAAGATTTCAAAGACAACAATCAGTATGTTCAGAGTGAGTCCCGTCCGTTGTCTTCCATTAACTTCGCCTTGACAAGATATTCCACTTTGTTCTCCGTTTCTCGGTCTCTCCCTGTTCATCAGTTTTCCGTTGAATACGGTACATTCGTTTGATTCCGGCAAATCAGGGATGATGACAATTTGCTTTCCAAATGCCGTATTATCCCTACAATGAATTATCTCTGGAAGAGTGGGTGAGGGACGGGACTTGGTGTTGGCCTATCGAAAGTCCTCTGAAATGCCTACACCTCCAAACGTTTAGTCACACAATACAGAAAGAAACTGACAACAGAAATGCCACTTACATCGACAAGCCACCATTTCTTGTGATGTTTCCAGCCAAGTTCAGGAGTCACGTGGACCCCACCGTGAAGGGCGTACAACACGAGCAATAACCAAATTCGTGATCTCTTTCACGCCCTTCTGCCAAGTCATACGTTGTCCACCTCACCGTTTGTGCCATCCTGACGGATGCACAGAGAACAACACTCGTCGTGGTAGACGATGTTTCGGCATGCATAGCACATGGCCGAGCCATCGTAGTTGATGGTGCTGGATGTTTTCCCCGATTGTGCTACCCGCCGCACAACCAAATACCCATTTTCTAGTTGCCTCGTTGCAAATTCGTTGCGGTCATCCGACACCAGCAACGTTTTTGGACCATCGGTGGTCAAAAATCTAAAGACGCTTCACATCACCGGTGCCAAGTGTCGCACCCATACAACAGCACGGCGCTGGTACACGTGGCCCTTAAGATCTAGTGATATGCCTTTTGCCGCAAATGTGATTCGAGCCCTTGAGATTCTCGCACTGACTTCATCCGACACATTTCAATCCGAGCTAACACAACTACAGAGATACGTAAAAATTCTCTACGATCTCCAGTGGTTCTCCTTGAATTGCATGGGTGCCTTTACAGACTGAATGTTCTGAAGCATGACTTTGCACTTTAAAGGTGCATGCCAAAAGATGGTATGACAGTGGACAGTCTATTCAACAAAGCTTATGCTGCGCCTTCGTCTTCAAAGATGCGGGCGATATCCTCTGCATACTGTAGATCGACAATGTTCTCACCGGCAACAATTTGAACAACGGGAGTTTTGGGGGCTTTTTAGCTCTCAGCTTGATATTTCATCAATGACGGATTTGAGCAGGAACAGAGAGAGTCGATATCCTTGTTGGAAGAACGTTCGGAGAGCTCACCATACACTCACATGCCCAGGAGTATGTGAATATAGGGGTCGGATTATGTCCACAAAACTTCTGGGGAACATCCTGTTGAGCAACTGTAGTGAACAGCACTAACCGGTCGACAAAATCCAACGCACCAAGGAACACCGAGATTGTCGGTCGTCTGTACATAGCCAGACTCAAAAAACATCAGTACTGTTTTAACATCACAGCTAATGCAAGTGTACTTATTGTCGAGTTGATTCGTTCTGTTTCTAGCCCTTGCTTCCGCTATCTGGTTTGGTCTAACAGGTGCTCATACGCATGTAGCCTACCCTTCAACGTAAGTCATGCCAAGAAGGAACAGCTAATATCAGCACTCCGTGTCAGTCATCTGATTCTCCTGAGTCAGAAACAATGGGCCCTTTTTAAGGTGTTTTTCATTAAAGGGAAAACAAACTTCCTGTACGGTTCTTGCGGGTTGCTGCCTCAGAGGGGTTCATATGAAAATTCTTTGGTTCGAAATTGCCTCGTGGCAGGTGGTCCCGGTCGGGCTACGCCATGTGTTATGTCGATTATTTTCATCGTTTTTTCTACAATGCAGTCCAAAAATCACAAGGTCGGTTTTGGATTACCAATTTGGTTGTTTTCGGTGTGTGCTGCTTAGGTAGGCTACGCCATGTGTTATGTCGATTATTTTCGTCGTTTTTTCTACAATGCAGTTCAAAAATTACAAGGTCGGTTTTGGATTACCAATTTTGTTGCTTTCGGTGTGTGCTGCTCAGGTAAATCCGAATATTTCCCTTGTGAGTGTTCGGTTTACTCGTTGACAATCGGTCTGTTGATCACCAAATTAATCAAGGCACTCCTCTACATTCTCGAATTTATTACTGATATACAACTATAGTATTTCCTATCTCTGTGGAGTTGAAATGCTTCCAGGCGTATAGACACTGATTAAGTCCGTCATACAGCTCCAAATAAATGCTAATAATATCAAATACTTGAAGCGATTCAGCCCTATTGTTCGTGAAATTTACAACTGCAAAGTTTAAAGTGCTGCAGTGAACGATTGTACTAAACATAGATCTCATGCTTGCTTAGAGCCGTCTGGCATAGAAATGCTGTAACTAAACCCCTGAGATAACTTTTTGGCTGTTTTATCTTCGATTTAGTGACATAAAAGGCAGCATAAAAATAAAGTCATCATAAAAATCAATCGTGGAAAACATCCCTCTTAGAAGTCCCAGAATAGGCAGTTAAGTGATTCCACTGGACGCAATTCGGTTGGTCACACTGAAGTCCACTTGAAGGCGAGGGGGTTCTGAACCATTTAGAAGTGATCACCTGCACCTTGGGTATTTTTTCCACGGAACATCTAAAGGGATGCGCTCATTTTCCGGTTAGTCTTAGATTGCCGGGGCAAAAAAGCGTCGTTGGTTTTCAGGAGTCCTCCCACACAAAAAGCCACTATATTAGGAAATCATTTTGGCCTGTCTTGGGGGTATACTTTTTTCGAGAGGTCAATGCTGTGCTCTGATATCAGTCTGCCATAAATGGTAAGCGGTGCAAAAACTTTCAGGGATGTTCTAAAGAGCAATTTAGTGTCCTTGGACTGAATTTGCCTCCTAATATCAATTTGCTACAATTCACTTACCTTCTCCACTCTACCTGAAGTTATGGTTTTCGCTACCAAGTGAACGTTTATCGGGTAGCATCGGTCCTCACCAGCCGATGGAGATTAATATGCATTTCACTTATTCGCTCGGTGAATTTTATGACCACATGTAAGACTGTTTTTATGGGAATCATTTATTCTACCATCTAATGAAGCTTCCTCTAACTTCTTAGAGTTCTTCGATTTGAAGGCGCAGTATGAGGAAAGTGAACATCTCTTGGTTCGATCAATGAGGTTTGTGACCGATCGGCTGTCCCAACTTTTCGGTTAGTGATCATTTTTCAACTGTTTTGCCAACGTTTGTGATAGTGCTCTTTCAGTTCAGGTAGACTTTTGATACGCGTCATTGACCTATATCGTGCCCCTTCCCCTTTCACTAGTTTCGTATTTCGACCAGATTCTTCCCTATTAACACCATATTATAGCATATTTTTATTCGGCGAAGATGATACCTTCAGATTCGTTTTTAAGCGGATCAGCCATATTTCACTTACCCTACTTTTTACTTATTAAATCTACTTCATGGGACCTTTAGGTATTCGGTATTTGTATGGATTTAACTTAGCTTTCTTGGAAGTAGGTGGCAAGTCTGTCTGCCCACCAATACAGAGTAACAAAACGACTTTTGGCTCGGGATAGGAAAACTAAACATGCTTAACGTATCGTTTCCTGTTTCCTTGGTCCTGAGGATTGACTGATATCCGTGTCATCAAGCGAAACTCGGAATTTCCCTCCAGTGATTTATCTTTATTTGTCCAGTCATTTCTGTAGAACAAATGTACTGTTAACGATTTCAGGTGTTTCTGTTTGTGCACAGCTACATGACTCTTGTTTGAACAGTCATCCTCCTGTCCTGGCGTAGTCATCCTCGCGGTTGTACATCAAATGGCTCATCAGTAGTGCATATCCATGGCCGTGCCGGGGTTTGAACCCCGCACATCTGACATGTGAGGCGAGCGTGTCGCCACTACTCTACCAGCCCGAGACAGCTCAGTGGTTAGAGCGCGAATTTACTGGCCGGAATGTCCGTGGTTCGAATCCCGACATCTGCCTTTCGACTTCCCCTGTTTTTTAGGCTTGGACAACCTGATAGTATCCCACCCTCATGCTTCCTTCTGTTGGCAAGGCAATTAGGCAGCTACAGCGCAAGCTGGACGCATCCGAATAGGTGAACGTGTGGTGTGAAGAGTAAGCCCAACGCCTCGAACGACCACCCAGTAACACACCTTGACTATGTCGATGGATTGGCCCGCCAGTCGTTCCACAGACGCTTGAAACCTGCTGGTGGTTGCGGGATTTTGTAGAATGCATAATCGCATGGCTCTCGTTTCAACAGGATAATTGCTTTAGTACAGGAGGACTATTGTTCAAGCGGGACTCATGTGAGTGTGCATTCTACAATATCCTGCAACCACCAAACCTGAAACAAAAAGTGTCAAGTGCCTGTGGCGCCACTTGACTTGGAAGTCCTGACTGGCGAGTCAATCGATCGACACAACCAAGGTATGTTGCTCGGTCGTTGTTCGGGGCGTCATGCTTTCTGCTGACATCACTCAAGCTCTAGCATGTTAATAATTTGCCTAACAGTCACTCAGTAGTTTTACGGTCGACATTGAATGAACTTCAGATAGTAGGGTTAGCCTTAGTTTTTTTTAATAAAGCTTGGCTGGGCTTGTTGTAGTGGATCCATCAGAAAGGAAAGCTAACCCAGTCTTGGTCGACTTATTTGACAAGGTCCTCGATGTGCGCCCGCAGGGTGGCTTCTAGCTGTTCGCACACGCTTAGGCGAAAATGGCATTTCCGCTCCATCGTAGCTGGATGGGCAATGCCAGTTCGTCCTCAAGGAAAAGCGGAGTTGTCTGTCCACCCGGAAGGTGTATGAACAATGTATTTTCATTTACTTTCTCTCTGTTGATCATAAATAGGATTCTCAGGCATCATACCTACTCAGTTGAAGGACAAAAAAGAGTCTGTAGGCCTAGCATCCCAACTACCAGCCTTTCTTTTGTTCAAAAGTGGATGTGTACCCGCATGGCAGTATGAAGCTGATGTGGTCGACGGACGGTTCAGTGTACATTTTGGTAAATTCGATCCCGGTAGTTGAATGTACCCAGTCCTTCTTCTCATATGTCTTTGGATTCTCAGGATGAACCTGCAGGAATTCAAGTTTTACCGCTCGGACCTTCGATGTCCCCACAGCAGTTCAAAACCACATTAATATTCGACTTTCGCTTAGTTCGTTGTTGGGATTATATAGAAGATTGCACTGGCCTATTCATTTCCCTACCAGAAACCTGCAAATTAATGACCAAAAAAGTCTAATTTCCAGTCATCGTAACTCAAAAACGTAAATTACAGAGAGATTTAAACAGGCGTGTCAAATTAGCGAACAGAGATGTGTTGGCATATGCGTATGACTCGCTATTTAGGGTCGTGGTTAAGAGTCATACGA
>NW_008751738.1:1677161-1696376 GCF_000715545.1 Opisthorchis viverrini
ACCGCAGATGGTTTTCCTAACTTTTTAGATCCATGTAACGTATCATCTTACCCTGCTACCATTCTATTTACTTTGCCTCGCCTTTTTACCTATTGAACGTCTCATCCTTTCGGCATTGCCTCAACTTCTATTCGGAAATGCCCACAGTATGCTGACTTGTTTAATTCTTCCCATTTAGGTGGAATGGGTTCGGAGAACGAACTTCAGACGGTGCTGGACGAGATTGCCAAAACAGACGCGAATTTGACGTGGAGAAGGAATGCTAATCTTATACACGCAGAACACTGAAAGTATCATTAAGGTTTAATTTGAGACGCCAACCAAGGGATTAGTATGCAATGGCCGTGATGAGACAGCAGAGTGAGCACTGAAAGACAGTTGAAATAGGCGACGGGTGCAAAGCAGCTTCTGGTTTACGGCTGAGCAGCGCACAACTAAGTGGACCTGTGCGTTGTTTTGGATCCCTCAAACATTGCTTCAAGCACAGCTAGATGTGAAAGCCCACTCCTTGGTGTTTGATTCACAGCTTATTCTCAGACAAAGTAGCCATCCCCAGTGCCGTCGTTGTATTTTCTTTGTACTTCTTTTTCAGGCTATCGTTAGAGCTGATTTGCCAATTTTGAAAGACTGGTGTTATGAAGCGGTAAGCTGCATTAGTTATCAGTATTACCACATATTTCAGCCTTATAATGTTCTGGCCACTCCGCTGAAACAAATCCAAGAATTGGGACTTGTATCCGACTCCAGGGTGCTTGATGTGAGCCATGTTGATGTAAGTCATATGAATTTTCGCTTTTCAATCATTTTTGACGCTAGTAATTCAGAGCTAGTTGCGTAATGTATTTCTGACTACCCGATGCCGCCTTTGCTGTTGATCAGTTGACTTATAGGTGGTGAAGTGATGGTTCAGATTGAATGGTCACAACAGCTTCTTTCTCCCCTGTGCATGGGTCTTCGGAGAGTTGTTAAGTTCGGGAGCATGGTCAACTAGGAATGCTCTTTCTGGATGGTATGACAAACACGTTTCATGCCTGCATCACACCAGATCGAGTACGATCCGATGGGTGACTGTTTACGGTTCCAAGCACTTTCATTGTTGAACTTCAGTGCTTGCACTGAAAAAACCTCTGGAATTCTCCCCCCCCCCCAAAAGCATTCATCGTTCAAGATTAAGTTTTGCAACTTAACGCAGAAAAATTAAAGAAACTACGCAGAACACATGTCTAGGAATTGCTACCACTCAGACTTTGTAATTAATGCGACGTCTGTAGGGACATCATTATGAACCTGACTTGTAAATTCTTGACGAAATGCTGGCGTGGGTACGCGCTGAGTCGTAAGCGAATGGTTTTCAGATCATTGGTTTGCTACCAAGCCGTCTTTGGTACAAGTACAGTTCAACTTCGTTATAATGGTACCGGCTTTTGGAGGAAATAGCCATATAGCAAATCGTGCTCAGTAGAAAGCCGTTTCCGAACTCTTTTAATTATGTTTTGCCATCCGAAATGAAAGATGAATACCTTACTACGTAGAGATAAGAAGTCGCTTTTAGCCACTAGGTTGGTGAATAGTATATACTTTTTATAGAACTCAGTGGGAAGCGTTCGCTTCTGCTTCTTCTCGGAAATGGAGTAAATTCTGGTATAACCTGAGAATGCACATCTGAGATCTTAGGCTCTATGGTTGCATAACGTGGCTTCAGCCGCTTTTTTTCCTTGTGTGGCTGTCCTCTGATTTGGTGACAATCTGTTCAGACAACGTGCCAAATTCTGGTTCAGTTGGGGCGAGATGGCCCGAGTGGTCAGAGCGCGAATTTACTGACCGGAAGGTCCGTGGTTCGAATCCGACCTCCGCCTCTCGACTTCCCCTGTCTAGGCTTGGGCAACCTGGCAGTATCCCAGTCCTCGTGCTTCCTTCGGGTGACATGACAGCTAGGCACCGGAAGGGTGCTACAGCTGAACGCTTTTAATTCTGGTTCAGTTGCTTCATTCAAGGCAGCGGACTCCGTATGCGTCATATTGTCGGAGCTGCTGCTGTTGAGTAAGCAAACGATGAAGCTTCATAGGATCATCTGCTGGACGTAGTTCGGTACTGGTTATATCGATATCGCGAAAATATTTCTGCCTTTAGTTCAACAAAATGGGGCAAATTATCAAACTTTCTCCTGCAGACAGGCAAGCCGACTCGATTATCTTTTTGGGAGGGGAGGAAAGCGGTGCGTTTAAACGATTATCCTCATAAATGTCCATCGATCCAAGCAAGACTGTCATATTCAGTAAAAACCACTCGGTAACGATATCAGATAACAAAACTGGTACCTGCCATCTCGCGACATGTTTGTTCTTCTTGCGTCTTGTACCCATATTCATCGCTCCACTTGCACGCTGCATCCACTCGCATACACCACTGGAGTGCTTATGTGCTCATTGATCTCGTCCACCAGTTGGATTACAGGTCCAAACATCAAAGTTTCAGTAAGCCGGACCGGAAAACACACTGATGCATCCGCTCTCTGTAGTCGGGGCTGTTGTCTGGGGGTCTTATGGCGAGGGAAAGCTGATAATGTGTCTGCATAACAACTGATTACGACCACATTTTCTAGAGAAAAATAAACCATCGGCTCTGAGTTCATCGGTCGGTAGTTATGGTATGGTAAAGGTCAAACTCAAATCATTATCTTTTGCTGAGATAAGATACTGATAAAGTCATGTTGTCGATGGTTTACGGAACCTCTCCAGAATAATGTGGTATGGTAGCCGCGGTATGAATAACGCCAGTTTTGACATATGGAATCGGCTGGTTGCTAACCCCGATGGAGCTAAGTAATCGCTGTGCTTTTGTCAGCCCAGATGTCTGGATGGGAGTCGCGCGAAGGAACCGAAAATCACGTCGTTGGACGGATTGTATCGCGATCTGGGTGACTAAACGAAGACACACCTCTATTGATCAGAACATGGGGCTACCAGAATCGAACATTTTCAACTCGGCGCTTTTCGCCCCGTCACGTAGATTCTAGTTCGACCTCGCGGAAAATCCTTTAATAACTCTATCAATATATGTGTATCAACTTCTCTTTATCTCCACTGAAAACCGTTTTAAGCTATGATGTCTCTTGATGAGGAAACGGCAAGCCGAGGACCAGTACAATAGTTGCAGTTCACCACACCAGACCAAAATACAGGTCAAAACGTTATGAAGTCTCAGTTGTCCAACTATTGCCAGAAGCGAGTTGAATATGGAGTAAATGCCAACCTGTTCAATCCATCAATGTGCTCGGATCTAATGCGAACTTCAATCTTGTCCTTTGGATTGATTCTATTTTTGGGATACTGGACAGTGACAGTGGACACTGCCCAGAACGGTGAATTTTTACCATTCACTGAACAACTCACCGTATTAGTCAACACAAAATGGAGGCTGTTGGATCGGTCACATTGTCACTCGTTTTCACAGACGCACAACATACATACGGCACTAAATGATATTGGTTTTGACCCGAAATAGGAGAATATTTATTACAGGATGCTTCAGACTAATGACTAAGCGACCTCTTCTGGGAGCGTATCTCGTCAGATTGGGCTGCTTTTTTGACGAGATGTCCTGTTCTCACAGGGACTGCTGTGAAGTGTGATGTGCATAGACAGTCGTCTAGAATTCCTAGAGAGATCGCCTGAAAAAAGACATACAGTACTCTCCCCGGGATGCCCACTAACCTGACAAGAGGTGATTTTATAATAGCGTCGTTTGTCAGCGATGATCTTGTGTGCGACCCAATCCTCAGGAACGATAAAATATCTCTCGCCTAGTTGATCCCTATTGGGAAAGGTTTTACGCTCATATGGAGTTGCTACTTAACTACTTGATACTCCCTGTGATTTATACGCCTAATGAACGTATGTGCTTCGAATCCTACTTCCGTAGCGTTTTACACCCCAAATTTTGCTGCCAGGAGGGAGGCCCTTGTGACGTCAAACTGACTAACCACATCCGCATTCGACCACAAAAGTGCCATTGCTTTTGAACATATTTCCTGTGGGTTCAGTGGTTAGAGCGCGAATTTACTGACCAGAAGGTTCTTGGTTGGAACCCGACCTCTGCATCTCAACGTCCCTTGTCTAGTCTTGGGCAACCTGGCAAGTATGCCAACCCTCGTGCCTCCTTCGAATGGCACGGCAGCTAATCACCGAAAGGGTGTTACGGCTGAACGATTATTTTATTACTTATGTAACATATTTCCTTAAGCAATGATTGTCAAGCAAGCTATTTTTAGTCAGAGATGGGAGTCTGAAGACAGATGCACAGCTATTCCTTGCGTTCATCGTATTCTTCATCTGTATTCCAGATCCAGATGGGCAAGATGATGGAACAGGGCCCTGTATTGGTCATCAGTTTCCAGGCGCAGCAGATTAACTGCATTCGTGACAAAAACGGCGCTGTGCATGAAGGCGATCCGCACAAAGTCCTCAGAGTAACACACGTCTGGGCGTTATGTCGCGACCAAACCGAATTTCACCCATGGGCTGCTTGGCGTCTCCTTGATATTGCCATGATGCCTACTGAGCAGTGGCTTTGAGCACGATGTGGAATCCACTTGGAACTGGACTCCCTGTATAGTTACTGCTATTTTACCACTTCGCCCAAATTACTTTTGTACAGTATTAGTTTACTGATGACTGTCATTATTCTTATCAGAATGGATAAAATCAACCCTTGAACTTGTGTTTCGTACTTGTGGTGAGTACTGTTAGGATTGTATCGCTTAGTTGTTCGGGATTTTCAATTCAAAATAGCAGTTTGGGTCTGTTTACCCACATGGACCTATGGAAATTGTGCCTTTTTCGCTTGGATTTATCTTCCAGAAACGCTTCACGTAGCTTCTCTCAACCGTGTTGTATCAAGACCTCCCGAGATTTTGAACTATGCTTGTACCAACCCGCTTCCACTGGCGGACACTATTTAAGTTTCACCGGAAATGTCTGTTCGGTGGCTTGGTCGCCCTGCGGGTTGCCTTTTAGTGTCTGCATTTGTCACCGTTCGGTTATCTGTGTTTATGGTAACACCTTGCAAAGCCTTACCTAAGACAGAAACAGTGAAGCTGAAGACAGGAAACGCTCCCTAATATGGAACCGGAAAATACTACATACATCCTTCTGATGAGCGGGAACCGTTTCGAGTGACAAAATCGTGTAAATAAATGGCTATATTATTGCTAATGGGCATCAACCTCTATCTATTGCGAAATCCCCTCAGCAAAGGATACCTTGCGTCTAGGGGCATTTTTAGGACTTATCGTTGAGATCCCCATAGGAATTACGGATACTTCAGTGAGCCAGACAAATGACGCTAGACAACCTTATTAGGCCGAAGAAACTCCACCACAAGACGTGCTATTCATTAGCGGATATTCCCCATTATTGGGGGCAAGATGGCTCATTGGTTAGAGAGTTAATTTACTGACCGGAAGGTCCGTGGTTCGTACCCGACCTTTGCCTCTCGACTGTCTAGGATTTGGCAACCCGGCAGTATCCTATCCCTCGTGTCTCCTGCTGGTGCCATAGCAGCTGGGCACTGAAATTGTGCTACAGCTGAACTATTTTCGCACTCCCCATGATTCATTCCGACTCATGAACCCGTTGGTCGGGGTGCTGGTGTGATGTTGCATTATGAAGCCGAATCATTGAGCGAATGGCAACTTCGCTTCAAACTGACTAAGTTCGTCTCAGACCGGTTCTATCTGGTAGTTCAGAGTTTCCTTCCGTAACCCTATTCTCAGAACGATGAAATTAGATATTGAAGTAGGGAGCAACAACCGCGGCGAGAGGACGAATCGCGACCATCCTTAATCCAGTTAGCCATCGTGTGCGCGGAACACTGTGAAAAACGATACCCGGAGGGGTCTTTGTACCCTTTTTATAGCAATGATTTCCAACTTGTTTCGAACCGTGAACCTGTATATCATGACTGGTTATTCTCTGGCCCAAATAATACGAAAAGCAGTAAACAGTATAAATTTGAGTCACCATAATCTGGAAGGAGAACAAATCCCAGTGGGAATACGATTTTACCAACTTCTTAATCGGTTTCAGTTAATCGGAAGCCTGTAAGAGTTTCTCCCTTGGTGAGCACCAAGAATTGCAGGGGTTGCTTGATGAGACAACTTGCTTTATTCACTCACTTAACTTTGTAGCCGATCGTATTAAAGCTGACATAAGCACGTATAAAAGCACTCCACAGATGGCGACTTGTGCTGGTTTGAGATTGGCATCACGTTCCAAGGGGGTAGACTTCCTGATTTTTTTTCATTCGAAGCCCACATTGTTTAAGAGACTCGATGACAAAAGAATGAACTGATGGGAATACCTAGAACCACTAAAACTACTTGTGTACGGTTTACGGGTGATGGATACGGATGGATATTATGGAAATTCTGTGTTCTGAAATCTGGATGGTCATAGCCGCCACGTTACTTCGGGAGTGGTAAGCCAACGATGCCGCATTTACCCAAGTGCGCAGTGGATATTATGGAAATTCTGTGTTCTGAAAGCTGGATGGTCATAGCCGCCACCTTACTTCGGGAGCGGTAAGCCAGCGATGCCGCATTTACCCAAGTGCGCAATCCGTCACGATTACTTTGACGAATAAAGTGCGTCTCGGGACAATGATAAAAGTTTATTTTTTACCACAGCTATTCCATGAAAATTTCAAAAACTTTGCCACAGGAACATAAAGCGGTAGAAAAATCATCGAATAAGGCTTGTGTACTTATGTCGAAATAAGGACGGCCCTAACACCGACTAGAACAAGTTCGCTGTATAGCACACCGTAGATCAGAATGATGAAGGAAGCTAACGTAGGACTCGTTGGCCGAGTGGACCCACTGACACGGTGCAACAAGACAGACGTCGCCGGTACGACAGGTGGAACAAGCAGCTTATCTAAGTGTCGTCATTTCTGTTCAGGCCTTAGTGCTCGATACTGTGTAAGATTTGTTCGCCTGCCCAAGGGTCAGCCCCAACTTCTTTACTATCTTACTTTTAATCGCTCTACGGGAGGTGGTGACACCACCGTGTACAACTGTTTAAGGCGCTCCATCTGGTGGATGGTTAGGACTGAAAGCCTGTTCGAGTCTCAGGCACATACAGCATCCGCACTCCTGGGACGAGATCAGGGGGCACTGAGAAGAGACTGGACGGTCATTGGGTAAGGACCACACCTAAAAACAGTGTCAAGTGATTCGAACACGATGAATTGGATTAGTAATTGTTGTTTTCCAGGTAAGGCGCTCCTTCTCTGACAAGCCCTTGAAAATTCCCCTGAGGAGTATTCCGTCCAGTTGAAAACCTCTGTTTAGGCGTAAGCCACACGAAAGAGAATTGTTGATGAATAAAGTGTCTAGATATCAAACGCTGAGATATCCTTGCAAAACACGTCTCCGTCTGAGTACTTGGAAAGCCAGTAAATTCATTTCCTATATCTTCGCGCTTTAGCACGTCAAGCAAGTTCAGGATGAACGCATTGACTCTGGCACTCGGATCTTGGAGAATAGGTCATTTAAGTGCCGACGGGTGTCCCTTATTGACAGTTCACCTTCCGTATTTTGTCGTCATTGAAGACATTACTGTCGGTCATCGTAAATATGAGAAAAATTAAGCGTTTCCTGCAAACGGGATCATCTGAAACGTTTGGTTTGCCTAAGCGAAGGCTATTTGTGTGGAAATGCATCGATCGTAGCTTAAACAAAGGTCAGCATCGTGTGCTCGGGAAACATCTCACCTACAGTAACACCTCCAAGAAAGCCTACTTTAAGCATTTATCCTTAATTTCTTTTAGGATTCCTTATTTGTACGTAGCCTTACCACTATTTCAAACAACCTCAGGCCCAGTTTCTGAAAACTTTCCGAAACCATTGTCTCGGCGTAACTACAATGAAACCAACGAAAAGTCTATCTATAAAGGTTGAGATGTGGAAGAATAGCTCTGATCCCGAGACAAGTTTTACTTTTGAAAACCTTCGGAAGCTGTGCTTGAATTACGCCGGTTTTTTATCTCCCGTACAGCTCTTCAGCTTTACTACCTAACCCATCATGACTGAGTTGTTTACTATGAAGGACAACATGCCACTCACTAAGTCGACCGTACGCAGAAAACACCAGTTTAGTCAACAAACAAGCGAGCGATATTGAAGGACCAAGTGGTTAGAGCACAAATTCACTGACCGGATGGTCCGTGGTTCGAACCCGACCTCTACCTCTCGACTTCCCCTGTCTAGGCTTGGGCAACCTGACAGTATCCCAGCCCATATGCCTCCTTCGTGTGGCATGGCAGCTAGGCACTGAAAGGGTGCCACAGCTGAATGATTTGAGACCCCCGAGGTAACTTAGTGGTTAAAGTGCGGATTTACTGACTGAAAGGTCCGTGGTTCGAACCGAACCCCTGCGTCTCGTCTGCTCGTAACTAGGCTTTAGCAACCTGACAATATCTCAGCCCTCCTGCTTCCTTCGGGTGGCGTTTTAGTCATGCACCGAAATGGTGCTACGGCTCAACGGGCATATTTTCAGACGTCTCAACAGGAGAATATGACATACCGCATGTTTTCTTGGACTTTGAAACCCCGAGAACCAAAACTGATGCTCGAACAACAAATACTTATATGGGTACCAAACCATTGGAGGACCGCTGGATTTTGTGGGTTGCGTCCAGTAACTGTGCTATATTTTCAATGTCGAGAATAATGGAGTATGAATAAGTACCCCAAGGAAGGTAATTTGGACAATGGCCGGAAACTAAATATTGGACAACGGCTCTGCAAGAAACCCACTCCAACGTGGTACGATTAAGATCGATAACAAAAGATCCTGACCATCTAGCTGCTCAGAGTTGCGCGTAACATAGCTTGCAGAAAATAAAAGCATGCCTGGCACCCCTTCTTCTCAACCGCTCTAGCTTCGACATAGATCCGCGATCGCGGACACCTTGAAGGGCAGATTCTCCCTCATACAACAATATCCTCACTTCGAGATGGATATAATCCAATATTCGTTTTCCATTCAGGATCCTGCACAATATTCTCCTATTACTGGTCAGCTGGAGATCAACACTCTCCAAACATGATCAGCTGGAAACACTATTTTGTTTATTCGGGGAGTAACAATAAATCAGAAATACTAATACGGTCCCACGTGCAACAGATTTGTACAAATAAGTGAGTTTCTCGAAAGGATAATCATAGTCTCAACTAAACATTTGCATAATAGAGTAATCTTCCTGAGATAAAAGTTACGACGTAGATTCTGAATTCATTCCGTTCAGCTGCATGTTTCGACAACGTGTTTCAAGTTCCATCATCAAGTATGAACGCATGCTGACATCCGAAACCTTTGATATTTGCTTCCGAATATTCGTCACTACTGTGTCCAACTCGGCTTTCTTTGTCACGTTACTCATATCCGTTCCACATTCTAAGAAGTAGGCAAAATACCGATCCGCATAATCTAGCCAAACACAATTGGCACAACCTGTGCCACAGCAATACACTTCTTCGGGAGGTGTGGGTGGCCTTCGAGTTGACCGTGAGTTGGAATTGGATGACATTTTACGGTAACGCCGTCCGAACAAGGTGCCGATGCGCGATTCTAGAGGCTGAAAAAGATATACAGCATCAGTTATGCTTGCAGCGGCCTACTTTTTGGATATTGAAAGCATGATGCATCTTTACTGTTCAGCATTGCTGAATTCCCGACGTGTCTTGAAGTATATATCCCCTTTCTAGTCACAATGTTCCGCCCTGAAGTAGTAAAACAATAACAACGCATGACCCTTCAGACAAATGTCGTATGAGAAGCATTTGCCAACTTAGGATGTGTTCGGATACCGAACAACTCAAACGCACGTGGCATTCCGACCTCATTGAGGCTTACCAGTGGATCTCTTAGTTCACAGTCCAACACGACCTGATCCAAACCCAGTCCCCTTTCTTAAAGGTGCAGGCAGTGAAAAACGTGTTTTTAGACTGGGTTTGGAAGAGTTTCGCTTGAGGAGTGCTTTATATGATGTCCCGGATCCATACTTGGCCTAATCCTCCTCTTGATTTTCATGCAGTAAGCTTAACATGAAACAAATAGGACACCCAACTAATCCCGAGATTGTGTCAGCCCAGAATTTTCGCTTGAATGTTGTTAGCATTGATGTTCACTCCTCACGACGCAGTATATTCTCATTTGACTTCACGGTACGGAGTATGATGTAGCCAGGTAAAACCATCTCAGATGTTGGTGGGAAAACAGTCAACCTGTGGGCATATTAAGTGTGTAACCACATGGTCACTGGGGTTTCCCAACTTGTACTACTTACAACCAACTACCTACTAACTTGACTGACTAAGGCTGGTCCAGTGGTACCTGGAAAGCCGTAAGGTCGACAAATGAATTTCCCTGTAAAAGGAGATAAAGAAGTAAATCAGGAGATTTGATAGTCTGTATAAGGAATGAATATGATGATTGAGTAAGCAATAGTGCCAACGACACTGGACCCCGGAGTGATTCGATTTGCGCTTCGAAATCTGAATCATGTCCTTCGTCAGTAAGGTTCCTTGGAAAATTGCTGATCTCCTAAGTTCAAAATATGTTTTTCATATCTGGCAATCCGTTCACATCTTCTTGGCTTGTGTAATCCATTCTTCAACCTACGGACTCCGTGTATTCCGACTCACTACCAAAGTTGCTTTTGTTTCCACAGACCAATAGGGGGTGATAAATGCAAAAATGAGAGATTCTACCGCATATTTGACAGATAATTACACCAAAATCCATTTCTGGTCTGTTTCTCAGTGCTGCTAAGTGGATTACCGTGAATCCCACATGAACGTAAAGTTGGAAGTGATGTTTTTAGAAGTCTTTTAGGAAACAGGGTCCGAATGGTCGTGCGTATACGTACTCAGGTAAGCACACATCTTACTTGTCTCCCTTATTCACCTCTCAACGAATTTCAATCTCGCTGGCTTGTTCCCAAAACTGGAACTATTAAGTTTCCGTGTAACTGATGAATTCAATGGGGTCTGGTCTCTGTAGGCCGTACTTGCGGTGCGAAAAACAGTTCCCGTACCAACATGATTGTCTTTTCGCTGACCGTTATCGGGTATGTCGTTCTGTTCAGTTCAATGAACAGTCTTTATCGCTGTATTTTTTTACATAGACGTCAGATTACAAGTGATAGATACATAAACATGGCTGACGATCCCCTACTTAAATGCATGCCTATGCCTGAAGCAGCTAGAAACAGTGACTCAACCCAGAGGAGTTGGAACACGAACGATATAAGGTTCCCGTATGTTGGATGGTGGTGCATAAACGTAAGACATTGTGAGCTGTCTGCCAGCTGGCGCGCAGCAACATGGTGCGAGCTGAGGCAAGTTAACGGCGAGCTGATTGTTTCCCTGTTTGAGCAAACGAATCGGGTCAGGTAATCCATCAGGCTCTATCGGACAAAACAATGCATGTGTGCGATACCCATCAGGCTAACTATAATTGATTTTATAACTTACTCGTTGAAACAAAGGTGTGATGGAACGCGCGTTATCCTCTCTTCCAACCAATCGGCCAATCACCGTGCATAAGTAAAAAGTAAATTACTTCGAGGGAAGTGGTGTATTTGAAAAGCACAAAGACAATGGAAATAAGATCATGATCCAGCTCACGTAGGCCATCGGCATTGGCAGTTCGAAAATTGTACGAATAGTAGCCAATAGAATGGCACCTACTCAATCGGTTGCCCTACTAGCTTCCCAACTCTGGTGTATTCGCCTCAAGTGCCTGTGCGCTACTTCCGGGATATTAAGCTCCGGTAGAATAGGCTCTAGTTTGTTCATATGTAGCCAGCGAAACTGGTCGAGCGGTTCCATCGAATGTTCTGACCATGATTTATCTGGGTCACTACTCTCAAGGTGATTGGAGTCCACGGCCGCCACCGTCTGGGCCTTCAGACAAGAAAGACCGGATAGTGCCAGAAAGGAATGTAATGGGTCTGTAATAAACAGAAAAGTTGCGAAAATCACCACAACGTTTGGAAAAGACTGTGGTCGCTTGATTAAACAGTACAGACACAACACACGTATGTGAAACGCATTGCAAAGAAGTCGCACCTGCATATGGCTTGTTGTCTGTGCCTCAGTCGCACATCCTAAAGCACGTGACTTTTAAGCAGCTGACTTCGGTTTCATGCTTGAGACCCAGGTGTAAGCAGTATTCGGTCTAGCAACGTTCACACACCGGGAACTTATTTCAATATAACGTCGATGTCATCAAGCCCTTTCGAAAAGCTTCGTCTAAAATATAGTAGCGTATTATTAACACAGTTAAGAGCAAAACGGCGATGACGCTGGTTTAGAATGTAAGTTAAACAGTACTGGCTCAGTGCCTCGCACCATCCGTTCGACTCACAGGTTGAGAGTGGAGGGCAAACCTTCGGTGTTAACGCAGTTCGACATGAACAGGTGCACACGGAAGTTAACTAATCAGCACTATGGTAACATCTTTAAATGAATAGGCGTGTGCCGTCTAGTGTGCCAAAATATAGTGACACTTCACTCACGGTAAAATAATCGATCGTCAGAGAAACAACCCAGGTTTACACTGGAGTAAGAGCTGGCCCGTCGGAGGGAAGAAAAGCAAATGTATTGAGGAAAGCCTTACCAGCAACACAACTCGGGCTGGGGTATTTTCGAATACCACCGATAACTTGGTCCCAGCAACGCGCGATGAACTTCAACAAAGCGCCCTGATCGATCAGGTCCTGTGCATTCAAAAGCTGATGGAATGAATGGGTTCGAAAAGTGGAGGTGGTCAGGCCAAAGGAAACGAACGAAATACAGACGATAGGCACCAGAGTCTATATAGGCGAAAGTAACGCAGTCGACTGGTTTCCTGTGCCCCTTGCCATGATTCGACATTGCCTAACCTGAAACATCATCAGAGATTAATGAGTAAGGTGCCCTATTTCTTTTCAAATGTGCGACCCGAAAAACAACTAGTATACACGGACACTAAAAAGACTGCTCCTCGTCCAGTAAAATGTGAAAAGAAAAACTAAACAACTGTCATGTTAGAGAGGTGGTGGTGATTAGGAGGTATGAATATTTAGCACGTCCATCACAACGTGATATGGGATAGAACATCTGAATAAGATAAACTTTCAGCACATGAGACAGCGATTGCACTCTCCAAATCTCTCACTGCCCCGCTAGAAGTTAACCAACGAAAATCGGGAGGCTCATACGATTGTGGCCGAGACCATAAACAGGTCACGTGTATGGCTGATCTGCCACTGCGACTGACAGTGGCCTGATAATCCTATGTGCATTACTGTATACACCTACCTTCCTCTTCAGGAAATGAAGCGATTCACGGGTGGACCGCCGTTCAGTAAAGCATTCTTGACAAGCTCTCACCGCCCCTTCGGTGGCTTGCACAGAAGGCGTTACCACCCTCGCCGATATCCTCATCGATGGTGACTCGCGAAGCGGCATTGCTCAAGTGTTAACTCGTAATATAGGGGAGCGAATCTGAATATGTCACATGTCAAGCGTGTCTGTTGCAGCCAGCACATCTCTCAACCAAAAGGGAAGCTTTCTTTGCTTATGAATTAAACTCTATTTCTTAAGAGGCTATACCACAGACCAAGTAGAAATACATAAGCTAAAGATTGGAATTCCAGTTACTATCGCATTAAAACTACCATTCTTGAACGTAATTGTTAGCAAGATTATGGAACGGGATCTTCGAACTTGCGTTTGCCGGAAGAAAGCCCACACAGATCAGATACCAAATGATCACCTAACGAGCTAAAAGAGTTGCATCCAAACCCTGTTCAAGAGGGCGAGTATAGTAATAAACAGCTTAAGTGAGGTGGGAGGAAGAAAATCATCTACATTGAGTGTCTCAAAAGAATGGCTACACGCGAAATTTCATCAGAAGCTTAAAGAGACAAAAAACAACCTTATCAAACACAAACAAATCGTTCTACTAAAAAACCCTGGTAACCCTTGAACCAAATGCTGCAGTACAGGAAATGAGTTCAACATTGAAGGACATGATCGATCACAACGGTCAATAACAACAACCAACTGCATGGATTACCATACATACTATGTTGAGCAAACTGACTGGAAACCAACCAGAACAAAATGTAGCGGTCCATGCTCCCTAGCTTCGGGCACGAAGATAAAGTTTAAGTCTTGGTAAACACGAGACAAGTTAATGAATCTCTAGAAGCATGGCACTCTGTCATAGACTCAATCTAAACACCACTGCATGCATCGCAATGTCAACTTGATCGAACGCTCCAAAAAGTGTCGCATGTGCGGATTGGGTGACAGGAAGGCCAATCATTGGACCAACATGCTAAAGGTCATCAGGTAGGTGGAGCACCCGGACGTAGAGCACTCAGGGGAAGAGTCAACCAAGAGTGCTGTTCATTCGAGCGACCAATCACAATTAGATGCAACTTGCCGCTCAACAAGATGTATGTATTTAAAGGTAAACACAGCATGGACACATCGCTAAATTGTTATAAACTGATGGTATAAACCCGATCGGTCAAATGGTGGCAATCAAACTGTCCAGGTCACGAAACGGAACAGCGGCTATCTATACAACGTGAACTACCAACATTCTCTTCGAGGCGGCATGTATAAGTAACTTCATCTCATATGGGGAATAAACTCTCTTCGGAGAGCACTGTAAGGGATCCAACACATACGTACCGGATCAAGGCCAAATTGCGCAAAAAGTTGAGGCAGCTCCAAGAAGCGAATTTTTAAACCAAAGCACCACGGGTTTGTCTCGTTACGTAACTGCAGCACAACTCATGTTAAGTACAACGTCTCGCCTGATACTTCAAAGTAAAGCTCTTGAGCAACTTCGTAGTCATAATATGGTTGACATCATTTTCGGTTCCTTACTTGTGTTTCTCTCGCTTTTGAAGTACCCACATCGGAGCCTCTATTTATATCCACCTCCATCTCAGTAGCCCAATTTTGCAAACTAGAATCAAGAGTGACTAGTGGCAAGAACCAACGAAATACTAATCAATTCGAATGCCACTCTTGAAACAGCTGCTATTTGACAGTGAGTTACAGCCTTGGGCCACATGGTTCGAAAGTCTCGTTGTCGACATTTTGTAAAACACCTCAGCGGCCTACCTAACTCACCTTCCCACGCCGTACAATAGCGGGAAAAAGGTGGACCTGAAATCTGCCTTCACTTTGGAGACTACTGATCTGTATTGTGTCATCAAACGTTTAATCACTGATGCTTCCGTAGTACAGAAGGGGATACCCGGCTGAATCGAGTCCACAATAAAACGATACTCAACTGAGCACCCCCTAATAAAGTGAGATAAGTAGGGTAGCAAATAGAGTCGTTCAGGGTAACAGAGATAGAACAAGTACTACAGAGCACCAAAACAACGCTTGCGAAAAACCTTTTTAATGCAAACTCTTCCTACAGTATGTCATGAAATGAAAGTGGATAGATTCAAAAATTGAGTTACATGGGATTTTCTCGTCATGATTCATGCTCAACAGATACCCATGCACAGAAATGGTTCGCTTACACCCACAAATTTGCCCCACATAGCTGCCTTGCGGTTTCCGGTTCCCACAAACACCAAAATCCTATATCACTCAAAACAAACACGTATAGGTAACAGGTGAAGTCCAAAATAACTTTTTGCAAGGAATAAAAGTCTAACAATAAACACGTAGAAGTAAAGAAAAGGACTTACTTTCAGGCTTGCACAAACCCAGAATGTATAGCAGGTATCATCGTCCTTCTGTGGTCTGCCATGAAAACCCTCCGCCTGAAGTTTGACCAACCACTTGACCAAACGATCATATACCCTGGATTCCTTCGGCAGGAAGGAGTGCAATCGACCCAGGAGGGAAAGGCTGGCCAGGGCACAATAAGTTGCTCCGGCATGGGCTTCCAAACCAGGTAGATTTCCAAAACCTCCTTCGTATGTCTGTGGGCGATGTGATGGATGGATAAGAAAACCAGTAGAAATTATGGTGACATTGTGCTAAACAGTGGTCGACAACGTGATATCCAGGAGTGTAACCGGCAGTGGTCCAGGTATAGTTCTGAAATTCTACTGAAGAGCGATGCTAATTTTGGATTTGAAGTTGTCACGGAGGCAACCAATCTTGCTGAACATACCTGCTTCTCGTTGTTTTCTAACACAATCAACGCATTGGAATGCAGTTTTTTCAGAACGAATAGGGCGGTCATGTAATGCAGCTCTGGCCTGGGTGATTCATAACTGGTTTTGTAAAAGGTCAAACTCTCAGTAAACCTAAGTCGACCAACTTCCGTTCAAGCGACACATAGCTTATAGTTATTAAGTTATGTCTGACGGTCGTTTCCCGCATGCCATGCCATGGGTAACTTGAATAGAAATCAATGCGCGAACCTTGGTGTCGCGAAACACTGTTTTCCATGATCACTCACAGTGCAATAATAGATACACCTAAATGAAATACATTCAACAAAAAAACAAACCTCAGGACTGACTCTCGAATACAAGCAGTATCACGTACCATAGAATCACCGATGAAAGAGACTATGGTTTCGCGATCCAGGTAGTCTAGTCCATTTAGCATGTAACAGCTGGCCACTGCTGAGAACACGAATCGCATATCACGCTCAGGTGATATGAGTGCAGCTCTGAAAAGACCTGGGATATCCTCACATTGAAGAGCGGCGACACCTGACAGAACGCTGTGGCGATCCACACGCGAGAGATCATCACCCAAGATCAGCAACGTGCACAATGCGGCATAGACCATTGTCACATGGCTACAGTCATACGAAGACGAACCCAAGTCGTTCTGAAAGGAGTAGATACTCAATCTGTGAAATGGATAATGATGGCATTTAACAAATGTATACACATACCCATCTAAGTGATGGACCATGGCAATTCACACTGACAGCAGGAAACTTCTTTATTATACGACAGATCCTGTCTCTTTGTCAAAAGAAGCTAGAAAGAACAACAACTATCCTCAATATGATAATACGTGTAAACTGGAATGAAAAATAATAGTAAAAACGCACAGAACGACCATTAACCACACGAACGAAGTGGTTGTCCCCGTAGCATGCAATTTATTGAACATCTGTCAGCTCTAAGAGAAGACAGAAAGCCACTGACGGTCATGGAAGCCAAGATCAGAATTAAAAAGTTGTAACCATGTGGTTGTCGAGTGGAACTAAACAAAACCGCTCACAAGGACCCTTATCCCAGACCTGTGGGAAAAATAAACAAGCATTTGACTTAATCACACCTAAGTTTCCACTTTTTTTAGAAGTACAGTGAATGTGCAACTAACCTTGGCAAAGCTGGGCATCTGACTTGTGTAAAGCACGCTTCGGAAGCCACCATGACATGACCGGGTATCTGGATGTGAATCTTTTACTTGAGTGAGACGTACCATGTGAAGATATATGGTGAGAATAAATCCATTCAATGTAGTCCTTGACACGGGGCTCATCCTGTTCTTTGATAATGGCCAAACCACCAATGCCGAAGTATAGAACTACGAGCCTGAGAAACATAAAAGTGTGCCTAGGGAGGTCACCTGGTAGCGTCTAGACTAGTCATCGAATCTGGCAGAATTCCTGTGACACGCCTGAAATATGCTGAAAGCTTTTTTGGTAAGCAGGATTCGGTCATTTTTGCGCCGATTCGTGCAGCAGTTCATAAATAACTATGCTCACAACTTCTAGGTCATTAGTGTGAGAACTTTGCACTGGCACTTCGACTGGTTTGCATACCTAGTGTGAAAGACAACCGATTCTTCTAAAAGGGGAAAAAAGACTATGATTAATGACAAACCAATGTATAAACACAAGACAAACGAGGTCGAATCGTCCAGCTGTAGCATCCCTTCGATTGGCAAATCGTATGAGGCGTCTGAGCTGTTCTGTCATGCCGCCCAAACACATAGGAAATGTTTCGAAAAATTAAGGACAGATTCGAAAAAAAATCGCAAACCGCCAGCTCTCAAATTCTCTACTCTTTGGCACACTAGGTAGATGCAGTTTGCCTTCAACGTAAGCTGCCATAGTTCAATCATGAAAAAAGTGCCTCTAGTCCAATGTAGTGAATCCGGCCGTTTCACTTTCCGAGTATCAGATAAGCCTGATACATTGGTCCGTAAAAACTATGGCACGAGAGCCAGACTCGTTTCCAATACTGGACCGAAATCCAGTCGGGGTAAATCAAGTTTAGCGTCTCTCATATACAGACGAAAACTCTGGACAGACTACTGGTGGTTTGCCCTTCTTGAGACTCACCAAGTAGGCTTGAGCCAGAATTTCGATTAAGCTTATGTCTCGACTGAGCAGTAACTCGTACGTGTTGCGATAGACGCTCATCTGCAAATTAAGTTGACGACGACAGATATAGTTAAATCGCCTGAACCTCCCGTTTACGATACTTTTAAACTGAGTGTGCCTCGCTCAACCAAAACGGCAGACATCATAATTCCACTAGTGGTCGGTCGACAATGCTCTATGAAGATGTAATTGTGCACTCGCTTTAGAGTCCATGCTAACCGCCTACATAATAATCAGCATTTTTTTACGGTCTGTTCCTGATCAGCACTGACTTTAGAACAAACGTCCAAACCAGCTAAACGGGCGTCTACATAACGTAAGCCGATAGTGAGTTGATTTGAATAATACGGGAATGGTTTTGGACAGACATCCCCAATTGAAGGCTAGAGAATCTCACCACTGTTATGAATATGCCACTGTGTGCGCATCCCGACCTAAGGCTGCCATCTTGACGTGGTGGTCGGGCTTCAGTGCTGCAATGATCCCGCGGGCTACACTGGCTGGAACTTCGTTCCATAAGGTGCAACCATGCCAGGAAGGCCAAAGGGGAGCAGCCAGACCAAGAGCAGTGAGACCCCGTACTACGAGTAATCGTGCTACGAGGCGGTCTGGGGGTAAAGTCGTACTGTCCTCTGCGACAGGAGTGTGAAGGCAGTAAGGTGTTTCCCCCAGGCGACCAGCATGTCCATATATATGGAAGCAGCGATGCTGCCTTCCCCCGAGGAAGGACGGGTTAGAAAAGGTCGGCCCCAAAAACCGCACACTCCGATCGCCCAACGGTTGACCGTGACCGCCGGCGCATTATCCGATACGGTCGAAATAC
>NW_008751738.1:1699230-1699636 GCF_000715545.1 Opisthorchis viverrini
AAATTTTTTTACCTGGGCAGCTGTATCAGTCCCGGTGGTCTCACGAAAGAGGAAATTTCCATCCGTATTGGGAAGGCCAGAGCAGCTTTTGCAAACCTACGTCACCTGTGGCGTAGGCGTGACATCAGTTTCTCTGTCAAGGGTCGGGTTTACAATGGTGTGGATCAGAAACCTGGCCGCTGCGCGCCGAGGGCGTCAAAAGGCTTTCAGTGTTTGACCATCGATGTCTTCGAAGCATTGCCCGAATCTGCTGGGATCACCGGATCAGCAATTCCGAAGTACGTCGAATGGTATTCGGGAGAAATAACTCACCTCCGATAGATGAACTGATCACACTGCACAGGTTGCGCTGGTTTGGCCACGTGCTGCGTATGCCAGTCGACCGACTTCCACGAGGGCTCTTTTT
>NW_008751738.1:1699728-1703141 GCF_000715545.1 Opisthorchis viverrini
TGTCGTCTTCCTGGATGGGGACCCCGAGACGGGCCACATCAATGGCTAGAGACATTGTCAGACATGGCCCAGTCGCGCCCTCAATGGCGCTCGTGCATCCAAGCTATTGCCTTCAATGCATAGCTCCTTTTCCAACCCCTTCACCACTTGACAGCCCACTGACAGTACTGGATTTATGCACCAATTTACCAGCTCGCGCGTGCAATGCGCAGCTACCTACCCCCCCCCCCCCAATCATCGGTGAACGAAACTGTGGCAGCTACAACCAGTGTACGAGTACGCGGTTCTTACAGCTGACAATGATGATGATGATGACGATTGTGTGCGCATTCACGACGATCTTTGAACGAGGGTCGCAAACCAACAACAGTTTCTTCAATCAGTATTTTTCCAGATATTTCCAGAGCTCAAAAGTACTTACCTAAGTTGATGCACAAACAGTCCAAAAGTAAAAGAACTTATACACCACGGTCAGTTGCACGGGGGTTTGTTAAATAAAATTCATGCTCATAGCTTTCGGAAGAGATGACAAATCCATAGATTGCCACTTTCCGCTACGAATAGACTGGACCTTACCGTGGTGTGACGGTTTGTGCTGGGAGTGTCCTCGCAACACTCGCAGATTCTCTCGTACCAAGTTGGCCAATGGTTAGGGGTCTGACTAACACAGTCTTCTGATCCTCCAGGTGAGGGTTGCAACATATGTGGCGATGTGTTCAATAAAAATGGAAATGTACTTGCATTTCCCGCCAAACATCGCTGCCCTACAGTTAGGCTTTTGAGCCAAATGCTTTGGTTGAGGACCGTAATCGCCGTCCCGTCTAGGTGTGGGCACCCTGGCAATATCCCAGCCCACGTACACCCAAGATACTTATGTTTAACAATAAACAAATGTAACATCGGCCGTTGAGTGGTACCATCAGCCAGGTTACCTTGCCCGCTGTATACAGCAGGGTGGGTATGCGAAGACAGGCTACTACTGACGTCTCCCTTCTTTCCCTTTTACACACTTTTTCTCCCACCTTCATCACCTCATTGGAATCCCAGCACCTACAACTGACGACTCTGTTCGTCCTGCAACTGTCTTGCAAGCAACATGTGCTGGTCACATGGCGCCGACATCCTCGGGTATCTCGAAATCAATCTTCAAGCCTCGACGCCCAGTCTGCTTGGCCTACTTCAATATCCGCACTCTGAAGCAAGCAAGCCAACAAGCTGCTCTTGCTCTCACACTGGACTCGCGTAGTATTGATGTGTGCCGTGTATCAGAAACAATAATTCTAGATGCAAGCACAGTGGTGAGCTAACCGCCTTACCAATCTCCAGTCATTTCTGACTACCAACATGTGGTTATCCAGAGGCCGCTGCGGAGTTAGTATCATCCTAACACACCTGGCGGAAGGATCGTCGCTTGACTGGATTTCGGTGTCATAGAACTTGTCTTCGATGTCGCAAGAGCTAGGGTCGTTTAGGGCGGGAACAGACACGATAAACACACAGCGATCAACTTCTCGCTGTTCACGGACGCTGTCCTCATAAAAAAACACAGGCGACTATCAGCGGATATCCCATCAAGAAGGGATGATTTCGACTTAAGACGATACCAATCCCTGCACACGCTGCCGCAGTGGCCTCCGGGTCGCCATAGTTGTGCAGTCGGAAGCGAATGGAGTTAGAAGCGAATGGCGGTTAGCACAGCCGATATGCCCGCATCTCGAATTCTTCTTTTGATACATACACACATCAATGTCAAGCAAGTCCAGCACAAGATGTAGAATGGCTTGCCTGCTCGCTTCAGAGTGCGGGCATTAAACCCAGACAGAGGCTGGGTGTCGAAGCTTGAAGATTGATTTCGAGATACCTAAGGATGTCGGCACCGGATGACGCGCCATGTTGCTGCCAAAACCGAAGTCATCGGTCCTAACTGATGGGGCTACAAGGAGAGTCATTAATGGGGTAGGGAGAGGGAAGAGAAAAAGTGCATGAAAGAGAAAGAAGGAAAGCGTCAGCAGTCACAACGGTAAAATCCAGTGGCTTCAACCAGGTCACTTTATTTATTTCATAGACCAAGGGGGTAAAGCGAAAGCAAGCTACTGCTGATGCCCGTCTTCTTTCTCTTTGACGCATTCGTTCTCCCGATAGTTGTTTCTTGTACATCGTGTCTGCTTATGCCCCCAGCAGACCATAGCTGACTCTCTCAAAGGGTCTCTTACGACTTTTAAGCGCCTTGTTGCAGTGGGGTGATAGCACAGATAATGTTGTGGTTGACAGAGACGCGAATTCGCAAATGGGTGGACATAGCGATGCTGAGACACAAGTGGTTGGTCCTCCTGAACTGGAATTCAGACATGGATAACGGCGAACACCCACTGTGGTCATGTACTGCCTACAGGCCATTTTTGTGCAGTACTAACTTCCGAAACATAGCCATCAACAACGACAGCATGACATCAGCGTCCAACACAAATGCTTCACTGCCGAGCGACACATGCATTTCAGCTGATCCGCGCGACCAATCCCAATAAACCTCCTGTGGGCGAAGCCATATGGATCAGAAAGGGAGTGACCATCTTGAATAAAGACCGCCTCAGCCGGTGGGCCGAATGCTTCGAAAGGCAGTTATCATGGCAACAGTTGACATAGAACCCTGGACGGTGAACTTAGAACCAACTACGGCCCCGGAGGTTTATGACTGCAAATAACCTCTCAAGTGTCACCGAACTTCTGGTCCGGATAACCTCCCATGAGCATTGTCCAAAGTCGGGGGTGAAAAGACAGTCCCAGCCAACTGGAGGGAGTCGGCTATAGTGCTTATTTTCAAAAAGTGACTCGTAGTGTGTAGTGACCACGAGCAGATCAACCTAACTCAATGGAGGCCAGTCACCCTAATAATCGAACAGCACGTCAATTGAACGCAGTTCATGTGCGGGCTACGAACGGCACTGAATATTCACACAATGAAATTTAATCTTGGGAATATACGTGCCCCTGATGGAATAAAACAGACAGTCAATTGTGTCCAGAGTACCAGCCAACACTTTTGAGCCCCATCTAGGCATCCCGGTGAGCGAGCGATGCTAGGAAAGTATTCCACCACAAATTTTCTGCCAGAGGTATGATTGCTTGGGTGGATAACGAAATTCGGCGAGCTAAATATGAACTCCCAGCGATGCTAGGAAAGTATTCCACCACAAATTTTCTGCCAGAGGTATGATTGCTTGGGTGGATAACGAAATTCGGCGAGCTGCGAAAATATGAACGTAGATTGGGGTGCTTTTTGTTTCTAGCACGTACTCCAAAAAGTGCAACATTTCGGCGAAAGAAGTCTAATTCCACCGGGAAATGTTTTGCGGCCAAGGAGCCCCGCTAAGGGCTAGACGAAACTATGCCCTGATTGGTCAGAATACCGGTCA
>NW_008751738.1:1703151-1704262 GCF_000715545.1 Opisthorchis viverrini
TATCCTTGTTTGACTGGATACCTGTTGCTAGTCACCTATGTGCGGTTCATCTGGCAATATCTGTGGAGGAGTCTCACAATCAGGAAGTTGGTCGACATCGGTTTGTCGTGTCTATTTATGCCCCAACTGACTGTAGCGCTGACACCATCGAAGACAAGTTTTATGGCGTCCTGAATGCCCTGCCGTGGTGAGCCAAAAGCTCAGGTTTCGTGATGGTTGCCGGAGATACGAATGAAAAGAAGCAGGCTTAGGGCACCTGAGACTCATTTTGGTAGTAGACATAAGCTAGACTCGGTACATACAGACAATGGTGAACGACTGCTTCAACTGTGTGCTGACCGCAGGCTGTTTTTATGCAGCCAGCCGAAGTCGTCTGACCGCATAGTGTCTTCCAACGGCATGCCGGCCACAAGCTCAAATTGATCACATTGCCATCAGTTACCAATGGCGCGGATCAATAACTGGTTGCCAGTCGTTTAGGAACATATTTGTGGATTTCGACCCTGCGCTCACCCGGAGTCGCTTTTTTCATAATTTTCCAGGGGCGCGTAAAGTGTGGAAAAATCGCGTGGCAGCTGAAAGACTGATATATCCAGATGTTAGACGAACGTACCATAATTGTCTCCTGGAGTCACTTCCAACTGCTCCACCGCCAGATGTGAACTCATATTAGGACAAGATTGCAACCTCTTTGCACGGTGCTTTTAGACATTACCACACACCACATCACCATCACCACCAGGGTCACTCAAGCACTGGATAACAGACCGAACGTTAGCACCGCTTAAATCCCACAGAAATATTTCACCCACTCCCGAACATAGCTTGAAACAACGAAGTGAAGTGCAGCGTCAAGTGAAAATGAATGTTCACGGCAACCGTGAAGTTTTGTTGACACAGAAGGCCACAGGAATGGAAGAGATCAAGAAAGCCGGTGATGACCGAAGAGGACTTCAGTTGGCTCAATAGTTAAAGCGCGAATTTACCGAATGGAATGTCCGTAGTTCGAATCCGACATCTGCCTTTCGACCTCCCCTGTCTACGTTTAGGCAACCTGGCTGTATTCCAACCCTCATACTTTATTCGGGTGGTATGGCAGCTGGGCACCGAA
>NW_008751738.1:1704272-1706419 GCF_000715545.1 Opisthorchis viverrini
GTGCTGACCGCAGGCTGTTTTTATGCAGCCAGCCGAAGTCGTCTGACCGCATAGTGTCTTCCAACGGCATGCCGGCCACAAGCTCAAATTGATCACATTGCCATCAGTTACCAATGGCGCTGATCAATAACTGGTTGCCAGTCGTTTAGGAACATATTTGTGGATTTCGACCCTGCGCTCACCCGGAGTCGCTTTTTTCATAATTTTCCAGGGGCGCGTAAAGTGTGGAAAAATCGCGTGGCAGCTGAAAGACTGATACATCCAGATGTTAGACGAACGTACCATAATTGTCTCCTGGAGTCACTTCCAACTGCTCCACCGCCAGATGTGAACTCATATTAGGACAAGATTGCAACCTCTTTGCACGGTGCTTTTAGACATTACCACATACCACATCACCATCACCACCAGGCTCACTCAAGCACTGGATACCAGACCGACAGCATGACATCAGCGTCCAACACCAATGCTTCACTGCCGAACGACACATGCATTTCAGCTTATCCGCGCGACCAATCCCAATAAACCTCCTGTGGGCGAAGCCACTATGGATCAGAAGGGAGTGACCATCTTGAATAAAGACCGCCTCAGCCGGTGGGCCGAATGCTTCGAAAGGCAGTTATCATGGCAACAGTTGACATAGAACCCTGGACGGTGAACTTAGAACCAACTACGGCCCCGGAGGTTTATGACTGCAAATAACCTCTCAAGTGTCACCGAACTTCTGGTCCGGATAACCTCCCATGAGCATTGTCCAAAGTCGGGGGTGAAAAGACAGTCCCAGCCAACTGGAGGGAGTCGGCTATAGTGCTTATTTTCAAAAAGTGACTCGTAGTGTGTAGTGACCACGAGCAGATCAACCTAACTCAATGGAGGCCAGTCACCCTAATAACCGAACAGCACGTCAATTGAACGCAGTTCATGTGCGGGCTACGAACGGCACTGAATATTCACACAATGAAATTTAATCTTGGGAAGATACGTGCCCCTGATGGAATAAAACAGACAGTCAATTGTGTCCAGAGTGCCAGCCAACACTTTTGAGCCCCATCTAGGCATCCCGGTGTCCCAGCGATGCTAGGAAAGTATTCCACCACAAATTTTCTGCCAGAGGTATGATTGCTTGGGTGGATAACGAAATTCGGCGAGCTGCGAAAATATGAACGTAGATTGGGGTGCTTTTTGTTTCTAGCATGTACTCCAAAAAGTGCAACATTTCGGCGAAAGAAGTCTAATTCCACCGGGAAATGTTTTGCGGCCAAGGAGCCCCGCTAAGGGCTAGACGAAACTATGCCCTGATTGGTCAGAATACCGGTCAATCGCGATCGAGCATCTTTAACTCGACGATTCTCGCCCCCTGACGGAGGTTCTCGCACGACCATCTGGAACATTCTGTGATTATTCTAGAAATACAGTTGTAATTATCCTTTTTCGTCTCCACAAAGTGAGTGCGCCGTACGTTCGAAATCGGTTTCGTTTTTCACTCGTGCAAATTCGTGAAAATTTTTTTCGTTGTTCAATCTATTCGCAGAGTACACACGAGTAATTGTTGAATTTTATTACTCTAACAAAACATTTGAGTGAAAACCCTTCATATTTTGCGCAAACCTCCTATTTTACATCTAGTCCGAAAAATGACATCAATTCACACCGATTGCCCTCCGCAGCCATTGATAGACCACATTAGATGTGGGCGAAATGGCTGCCCGTCGAACGTCAAACGCGGTATGCAATGCCACGCCTGCAAGGCCTGGTTGCATTTCAAATGCACGGGTTTACAGGACGACCAGATAAGCGGACTAACCAACTCTCCTGACCCGTTTGTCTGTGCCAGCTGCCTCTACGTTAAAGGTGAAATGCATACCGCAGCGAAAAGGAGAGTCCCCCGAGACGGTACCCAATCTCCAGTGCAGATCCCGAAAGACCACTGTCAGTGTTCCGCTTTAATCGGGATACTCGACGCGAATTTAGAGCGTCTTTCGAAGGCATTGGAGGACTCAGGCGCTAAAAATGCAGCGACATGGGCGAAAGTCGACAAGGCACTTTCCTCGTTGAACCAATACCTCGCGATGTCCATACCGGGTCCCATGGCTGCGAAGAAAGTCATACAACTTTCTGACGCGGCTATAAAAACCGCCACAGCGTCT
>NW_008751738.1:1706895-1707150 GCF_000715545.1 Opisthorchis viverrini
TAAGGCCACGGCCTCTGAACCGGACTGAGTCAGGTGTGCGGGGGCAAGCAGTGAAGCCAATCTCCAGCTCCACTCCGTCAAAAGCGGGCTCTCTGCTTGTGGGCACAAGCGTCGCCCAGGACCCTGACAACCAAAGCCACAAACGTGACTACAGCCAACCGGGAAATCCCTCGTACATCCATCTGGCCACGCTGACCGTCCGCGGATCGGGTGTTCACAAAAACTTGAAAGAAAAGTGACTGCAACCAACCAAGC
>NW_008751738.1:1707160-1709253 GCF_000715545.1 Opisthorchis viverrini
GTAACTTGAAAGTTGTATTAGTTCTGATCTTAGCGTGACAGATGAGTTCAACGCAAGAATCTGCAGGACCCGGGTTGCGTTTGCTAATTTGAGACACCTACGGCATCAAAGTGTTATATCCCTCAATCTCAAGAGACATGTGTATCAGTCCAGTGCTCGGGCTATGGGACTGTTGTTTGGCTGTATGAATAGGCCTGTTCGAGCAACGGAACCGAGACGACTTCGGGTGTTTGACTATCGTTGTCTCAGTACCATAGCTCGTGAAAGCCGGCATTTCGTAACAAGGCAGTTAGAAAGTGAGTTTCTGGCTGTGCAACGGGTACTTCCAACGAAGAATATGTCTAGCCACAGGAGCTGTGTTGGGTAGACCATGTATTACGTATGCCAAATAATCGTTTGGCGAGGAAATTGGCGTTGTTCGCGCCAAAATCAGAGTAGCGAAATCAGAGAGATGGCCAACCTTTGACCCGGCAGAGGGGTGTGAAGGAGATTCCAAAACGCTTGGATGCTGTCGGCGCTGTTTGCATACCAGTGGGGCTGCTTCAGCCCCACCTGGCTGGAGTAGCCGAAACACATGGCTGCTAGTCTATGTCAGTGGCCGCCTTGTTGTCAAGTTTTATCCAGATTGCCTGAGTGATTGTCTGGAACTGTAGGCACTGTGGAATGATCGTAGTAAGGTGCCGCCAAGTTCCTTCCTTTTCCGCCTTTATTCTTTTCTCCGCAATAAGGCTTTCAAATAAATCAGGGTTGTACGGCGATAAAGCATCAGTGTCGTGCTGTCGATGATAAGTATGATTGTGATGATGACGGTGACGGTGAGTATATGACGGTGATGATGAAATTAAGGGGTGAATCGGTCATAGTTTGGTTAAAGCGTGAAATGTGTTTGGCGGTATTTCAGGAATTGCAACTCTCTCATTGGTCCGAAGCTCGGCGAGACCGCTGATGATCTGTCGAAAGTTATCCGGTTTTGACGGTTGCCGCTTCCAGGTAGCCCCACTTAAGCTAATGGATCGGTACAGCTGTGAAATGGGACGTAAACCCATATCTGACAGCGGGAAAAATACACACTATATCATCGGTCGGTAAGTTGGTCAGATCGTTTCCCTTAAATTTCAAGGGAGATGGTGTGGTCCTGGTTACCGACAACATAATCGCCAGCTGTAGAATCCTTGCTGTTGGACTCTTGATGCTTCTGAGCCATGTGACGACTCGTAATTTGTGGCGAGCCTGAGTCAAACAGCTGGATGAAGAGCCTTATATCTATACGTAACATAAAAATCGTTCGGCTGTGAATCCCTTCCGGTGCCAACTGCCATGCCACCTGAGGAAAGCACGAGGGTCGGGATGCTGCTAACATGTCAAGGCCTAGACAGAGAAATTTTAGAGGTAGATGTCAGGTTCAAAACACGGATTTTTTAGGTCAGTAAATTTGCGCTTTAACCACTGAGCCATTTTGCCCTTGCCCAGGCCAGCTGCCCTAATGGGCTCTGCCCAGAGGTGGACTCTGCGCCTCCATATACCGCCGCTCCCGTTCCTCTCGTTTTTCTCCCGGTTTCTTCCAACACAATGACGGCATGAACCAACTGCTCCCAAGTACGGCTGACAGGTATGGCTGGGACAGCCTCCTTTTCACCCGGACTTTGGACAATGCTCATGGGAGGTTATCCGGACCAGAAATTAGAAAACGATTGAGAGGTTATTTGCAGTCATGATCTTCCGAGGCCATTGTTGGTTCCACGTTCACCGTCCAGAGTTCTGTGTCATCTGGAAGCTCCAGATGAGTGGTAGCTGGTAGCCATGACAACTGCTGTTCGAAACATTTGCCCTACTGATCAACTAGCTCTTCTTTATTCAAGATGCTCACTTCCTTCTTATCGACTAGCATGGGTGCTTCGCCCATCCCCGGTGGTCCTTAGGACGGCTTTTAATTTAGTAAACCTACGAAACAGCAGTTTTTTTGTTTGTTGTTGCTGGGCTGGGCTCTTCCCGTCCATCCCATTTAACTGGCAACGCTATAAACTACACATGGTGAAAGAATTACCTTTCTTCTGTTGGGAAAAATTCATGAAAAAAAATTTCGGGATAGCCCA
>NW_008751738.1:1710944-1712654 GCF_000715545.1 Opisthorchis viverrini
CCAAATAATCGTTTGGCGAGGAAATTGGCGTTGTTCGCGCCAAAATCAGAGTAGCGAAATCAGAGAGATGGCCAACCTTTGACCCGGCAGAGGGGTGTGAAGGAGATTCCAAAACGCTTGGATGCTGTCGGCGCTGTTTGCATACCAGTGGGGCTGCTTCAGCCCCACCTGGCTGGAGTAGCCGAAACACATGGCTGCTAGTCTATGTCAGTGGCCGCCTTGTTGTCAATTTTTATCCAGATTGCCTGAGTGATTGTCTGGAACTGTAGGCACTGTGGAATGATCGTAGTAAGGTGCCGCCAAGTTCCTTCCTTTTCCGCCTTTATTCTTTTCTCCGCAATAAGGCTTTCAAATAAATCAGGGTTGTACGGCGATAAAGCATCAGTGTCGTGCTGTCGATGATAAGTATGATTGTGATGATGACGGTGACGGTGAGTATATGACGGTGATGATGAGGTGAAGGGGTGATTCGGTCATAGTTTGGTTAAAGTGTGAAATGTGTTTGGCGATATTTCAGGAATTGCAACTCTCTCATTGGTCCGAAGCTCGGCGAGACCGCTGATGATCTGTCGAAAGTTATCCGGTTTTGACGGTTGCCGCTTCCAGTTAGCTCCACTTAAGCTAATGGATCGGTACAGTTGTGAAATGGGACGTAAACCCATATCTGACAGCGGGAAAAACACACACTATATCATCGGTCGGTAAGTTGGTCAGATCGTTTCCCTTAAATTTCAAGTGAGATGGTGGGGTCCTGGTTACCGGCAACATAATCGCCAGCTGTAGAATCCTTGCTGTTGGACTCTTGATGCTTCTGAGCCATGTGACGACTCGTAATTTGTGGCGAGCCTGAGTCAAACAGCTGGATGAAGAGCCTTATATCTATACGTAACATAAAAATCGTTCGGCTGTGAATCCCTTCCGGTGCCAACTGCCATGCCACCTGAGGAAAGCACGAGGGTCGGGATGCTGCTAACATGTCAAGGCCTAGACAGAGAAATTTTAGAGGTAGATGTCAGGTTCAAAACACGGATTTTTTAGGTCAGTAAATTTGCGCTTTAACCACTGAGCCATTTTGCCCTTGCCCAGGCCAGCTGCCCTAATGGGCTCTGCCCAGAGGTGGACTCTGCGCCTCCATATACCGCCGCTCCCGTTCCTCTCGTTTTTCTCCCGGTTTCTTCCAACACAATGACGGCATGAACCAACTGCTCCCAAGTACGGCTGACAGGTATGGCTGGGACAGTCTCCTTTTCACCCGGACTTTGGACAACGCTCATGGGAGGTTATCCAGACTAGAAATTAGAAAACGATTGAGAGGTTATTTGCAGTCATGATCTTCCGAGGCCATTGTTGGTTCCACGTTCACCGTCCAGAGTTCTGTGTCATCTGGGGGCTCCAGATGAGTGGTAGCTGGTAGCCATGACAACTGCTGTTAGAAGCATTTGCCTTACTGATCAAGGAGCTCTTCTTTATTCAAGATGCTCACTTCCTTCTTATCGACTAGCATGGGTGTTTCGCCCGTCCCCGGTGGTTCTTAGGATGGCTTTTAATTTAGTAAACCCATGAAACGGCAGTTTGTTTGTTTGTTGTTGCTGGGCTGGGCTCTTCCCGTCCGTCCCATTTAACTGGCAACGCTATAAACTACACATGGTGAAAGAAATACCTTTCTTCTGTTGGGAAAAATTCATGAAAAAAAATTTCGGGATAGCCCAA
>NW_008751738.1:1713564-1713939 GCF_000715545.1 Opisthorchis viverrini
TGAGCACCGGTTCCAATAACTGAAAATACTAACACAATTTTCATCCGAGCCCAGTCGATTCCAGGATGCGTTCATTCTGATCTGCTGAACCTTTCTTTCGGATTTAACCATTTTGGTGGACTTTAAGCCTGTGCTTCCTAATGTTCGCGTTCCGGCTCGCATGTTGTTAACAACTAGCACCCGATTTCACTAAAACAGCTATACCAGTGAATCTCTGTGGTTTCAATGTACGCCATGATTTGAGGTTCCTGCTACCATTTTTCCGCATTGCCAAACCCTCCGCTTCATTATCCACATTTACGCTTTTTTTGACCTGGCTGTGAACTCAACAGTCCAAGGCCGCGGGGCCTCAGCGGTGGTTTTAGTTCTTAGTTC